>NC_038242.2:50664974-50750930 GCF_000004515.6 Glycine max
TATATATATATATATTTATACATATATATATATATATATATATATATATATATATATATATATATATATATATATATATATATATATATATATATATATATATATATATATATATATATATATATATATATATATATATATATATATATATATATATATATATATATATATATATATATATATATATATATATATATATATATATATATATATATATATATATATATGGTAATCCTACTTGACTTTTACTTCTGTGTTCAATCTATGCATGTATGCTGTGGTATGCAATGCAGTTTAGAATCAGTAACCTTTTTCTAATTTTGACACCAAGTAAATCATGTTTGTATTAGACTTTAACTCCACAGTTACAAGTAAAATGCGGTCTTGAATCTTATGATGACATTTTGTATGTGTGATATATTGGCATGCATGTTCATAAGCGAAGTAAATTATAAGCAGCACTCGATCTTCTTGTATTAGAAATTTAAAATACAATGAAGAGAGAATTAATTGGTATCAGAAACTTTTGACAAAAAAGATTTCTTGTGAAGTAAGTTGACTGAATATATTCCTATTCAATCTTTTGGTGAATTAAATTTGGAGGATGTCCTATCTTGTGGATGGTTACTTTTATTTGATGCACGTTGATAAAATTCCTAACCACATTTCCCCTCCTGCAGGTATGATATATATGGAAGAAACATTTCGATCTGATATAAAAAAAGGTTCCATGCATGCATTAGTTGATAACCCTCATTTTGGTTGAATGAATTTCTAGTTTTTTTAGATAATTAAACATCACCAAAGCAACGTGGAGCATGTAATGAGTTTGTGTTAAGCTTCCAACACTCAAGAAAAAGGCAAAAAAATAATAAGTTAAGAGAAAAAGGATTATACAACAGTGCAAGAGACCCTTGTCGTGAGATCTTGAAATGTAAAATGCACGTATGTACGTGATCTTGCTTTTCAAGTTTTGCGTCTTTTAACAAAAATTACACCTCCTAGGATTCAATTACCTTTGTTCTGACTTGCCTGTGTGATGCTTAACCACTATACATCGATTCAAATAGGGTAAAACATTAGTTGTCTTTAACATTAATACTACCGTTAATTTCCTCATTAATGTTATTAAACAGAAAATTTAATTTTTTACTTTAACAACCATCAATTAAATTGGTCCATATAACTTATAAGTAACGCTACCGGTCGATCTGATCATTAATATTATTAAGTTAATTAATTAATTTTTTATGAACCAAAATTCAAACTAGACTGATTAATTAGTTTAACTTAATTTGGTTTATTAATTTAGGGGGGCTTGTTTCATAGGTAGATTTTTTAGATCCGAGAGAAAAAATATAATCTCCTCTTGACTTTGATAGGTATAACTCTTGACTTTACCATTTTCTTTTTTTCTTTATTGATATTATTGACTTTACCATTTTCAATGAGCCAATTTGATCATACAATAACTTCATTTTTGTTTTAAACTTTTAAATTTTACATTTTATACTTTAGTATTTAGTCTTTTTTTCAGCGAATATCACAAATATTTTTCAGGTCTAGGGAAGAAAATTCTAATCAACTTGAGTATGACTATTATGAAACAATATTTAGCCTTTTCTTTTTCTCTTGTTCTTTTCTTTTCATTCATTTTAATATTATTATATAGAGTTATTAAGTGATTTATAATTATTTTCTTATTTACCATATATTTAGAAATATGTAGTGAGAGAGAGAATGGTTTTGAATTCAAAAGGAGTGGACAAAACAAGACAACCTGGATGCAGTTTCCACGCGTTGTGTTCCTTCTCTTACAAACCCAATTCCCTCTTCTCCATGATTATTCCCAATTAGTACTAGTGTAGAACTGAACACTTCACTTTCCCAACACCCAATTCCACTGCTTTTCAATCCCAAAGGTCACACTCTTCATTCAATTTACGTTCTTTCTGATTTGGATCCCACATCTGATTTGATTTCTTGTGTTTCACCTCAAATTCTTGCTTGATATCATGACCCTTTGAGATTTCATGCCCGTTCTGTTCTTGATATGACCCCTTTCAGCATAGTTTTAGTACTGACCAGTGAGTGCTTATTGTTTTTGTTTGGCTTAAAACAGTTCTTGTTGTGTTGCATCCATCTGACAGTCCTTCTTAGAGAGATCTCTTATATAAGATATCTAAGGACTAGTTGAGTAGTTGCGATCGGATAAAATAGTTGAGGACAATAATTCTCTGCTGACAATCTCAACATGTCATTGGCACTTTGACTAGTATCAGGGGTTCCTCCATGTTCTACTACTTTTTCCAAATAAAAAATAATATTTGAATTGGGGTAAATTTTCTATGATGGGTCTTGTACTCTTGTTTTTGCTGATTGGATTTGGAATAGAGTCTTGTCACTATCGTTCTTGGTGGCATGTTATTCCTTTTCCTATAAAAAGGGTATTCTTTTGCTTTACCATTAAGATGGATTTCTGATCTTGATTGGAAATTTTCACTCCTTATAATGGCGAGATGGTTGTCCTTGGAGCTTTGCTTAGAATTGAACTTTTCATCTTTTATTGGTGGGAATAGGGTTTTTGTATTTTACTGCATTCACCTTTCAGAGTTTATAAGAAACTTCAATTTATATCTCACTCCATGTGCATGTGCTCTTGCATTGTTGTGATCCCTCTTAGATTTTAGAGCCTTATTTTATGTGTGGCACTTTGCTGATCTCAAAAGTTAATTGATACATTAACATACCCTTTTGCTTTTGCATCTTATTGATGAGCTTTGAATGAGGGAAAAAGATGTGTTGCCTGTTGTTGCAGGGGTGTAGCAGTGAATTGGGTTGATGTGCAATGCAGAGATCACGGAAAGCTCTTCTGGAAAGAAGGGCTATACAGAAGGCTACAAGTGGGAGGAACTATGTCTATCTGTATAAAGTTTCTCTGTCGTTGGTTTTTGTTTTGTGGGGTCTGGTCTTCCTCTTCAGCTTATGGACAAGCCATGGCCATGGTTATGGAGGTATTGTTTATTTTGTTTTTGTTCTCCTGGCTTTGTTTTTAGCTATTGAGGTATGCCGTGTGTGAATGAGATTCCATCTCTACTTGGCACTGTTTTCGCTTGTAGATTGCTTTTCCATCATAAATAATGGTTGTGGCAGATGGATACACAGCCTTGTTTTATGATTGAGCGGTGAGTTTTGCATCAGTTGGTCTATGTGTTCTTTGATGGAATAGATCTAGTAATTGTAAAGCAGTGTTATCAATGGTGGAAGGATGAAATTCTGCCATATAAACACGCTAATGCGCCTTATGGCACTGCCATGGCGGGCTTCCCTTCACAAATTGCCTATGGCGGTTGGCAAAAAATCCGCCGAGCCATTCCGCCGTGGCTGCTATTTAACAACACTGTTGTAAAGAATTCATTTCTTATCTTGGAATACAGATATTGATCACCTTTACCCCTATGTTTCCTAATAATTCCATTGCTGTAGAAGCTTTATGTGTCCAATTTATTTACCTGATGGGTTTTGTGTTGTTAAAGAATTTTGTTTTGGTTTATAGGTTGAGTTTGGTCAAAATGATTATAAGTTTTTGGCTTAAATCTCAAAATAATTTCTTCCAGCAGTGTCTTAATTATCAGAGGGTATGACTTACTATGAGATCCGTTGTTTAAATCAGGAGTGGAACTAAAAAAAGAAAAATTAAATTAAGTATGAATGCCACACTCTATTCCCCCTCTGCTAAAATGTAAATTCATAGAAAGTAGATAAGCATCACATATTATCACAAGAGTGAGTGACAGATCTAAAAAATAAAAGTTTCGTGTCTCTTACAATCTTTTTCTTACTTTTCTCACTCCTTTGAGAAATTTCAACTATATTGATTGGGAGAAGAAGCCTTCCCATTGAGATATGTAAGTAGTTGAATACTTAAATAAAATCTGACAATTTCATTACTAGATTGACAAGCACTTTCCATGTTTCACAATATAAACAGAGGTTCCACAATGCCATATATTGCTACATTTCCTTCATTCTCTTGGATGAAAATTTGCTTCTTGAGGACAAAACAAACACATATGATATTTTTTTTGAAAAAAAAAAGAATCCCCTTTCCTTGTAGATGTATGCAGCTTATTCTTATTTAGTTGGTTTATTGTCTATATGTAGATCATGAATCTAGAGAAGTTCCAGTTGGTGTATCAAATTGGAATGAAGATGAACACAGACAATGTAAAAAATCTAATTCTGCTGATGAATATTTAACTAAAGAGACTGATGATGTCTACATTCCTTCTGAGACTTTCTGCTCTGATGGTGCTAAAACTGATGGTTTAATCGGTGAGTCACTTTCCAGTGGAGAAAGCATAAACCGTGTAGAAACGGGTTATAAAGAAAATTATATTTCTCCTGATACAGAGGAGCATGAAGTTGAGAGATCTAAATCTGCTGCGAAGCATCAAAATGATGTGCAGAAGTATAATCACTTGTCTCAGGCAATGCCTCTTGGTCTTGATGAATTCAAGAGCAGGGCAATTGGTTCTAAAATTAAGTCAGGCACTAATCCATCTGGAAGTGTAATACATAGATTAGAGCCTGGTGGTGCTGAATACAATTATGCTTCAGCATCAAAGGGAGCCAAAGTGTTAGCTTCTAACAAAGAAGCCAGAGGTGCCTCTGACATTCTAAGCAGAAACAAAGACAAATATCTTAGAAATCCGTGTTCTTCAGAGGAGAAATTTGTCGTTATAGAACTTTCAGAAGAAACCTTGGTAAAAACAATAGAAATAGCTAATTTTGAGCACCACTCTTCCAATTTCAAAGAGTTTGAATTATATGGCAGTTTGGTATATCCAACAGATGCTTGGATTTTCCTTGGGAATTTCACGGCCTCAAATGTGAAGCAGGCTCAAAGGTTTGTTCTTGAGGAGCAAAAATGGATGCGATATATAAAATTGAATCTTCAAAGCCACTATGGTTCAGAATTTTATTGCACATTGAGCATAGTTGAAGTTTATGGGGTGGATGCCATTGAGAGAATGCTGGAGGATTTGATATATGCCCAAGATAAGCCATTTGCATCTGGGGAAGGTAATGGTGAGAAGAGGGTAGCATCTCCCCTTTCTAACGCTGCCAAGGCTGACAATGTTAGGCCAAATACTATCACAGGGATCAATTCTGATCCTGCTTCAGAAATCTCTTCTGAAAACCAAGAAGCTATAATTGTGAAAAGAAATGTTCCTGATCCAGTTGAAGAAATCCGTCAACAAGTTGGTCGGATGCCGGGGGATACCGTTCTCAAGATTCTGATGCAGAAAGTTCGTTATCTGGACTTAAATTTGTCTGTTTTGGAGCAGTATATGGAGGACTTAAATTCTAGATATATCAACATTTTCAAAGAGTACAGCAAAGACATGGGAGAAAAAGATCTACTTCTAGAGAAGATCAAAGAAGAAATTAGTAGATTCCTTGAACGACAAGATGTTATGGTATGATATGTTTCTTCTGGTATATTTTTGGCAATATTTGTCTATAATGATAAAACATCACTATAGTTTTACTTTCTATTCACCTAAAAATAATGTTACCCTTGCAGATGAAAGAATTTAGTGATCTTGACTCTTGGAGGTCCCATTTTTCTGTGCAACTGGATCATGTACTAAGGGACAATGCTGTTTTAAGGTGAGATTTTACAAGCTTTCTTTGATTTTCCTCAATAAGGGGCTAGTTCAGATCTAATAACTAGGCTTTTTTGGATTACCATAATGACAATGAGGTTCAAATCTAACACCTCACGCAAACTAGACTAAGGGCACATTCGTTTAAGGTTTTAAAAAAGTGATCTATTTTTAGAGGTTTTATAAAAAAACAGAAGCTATTTTTTTATTTTTGTTGCTGCTTTTAATTTTGAAAGTTTTAATTATAGCTTTTTTCAGAAGCTACACAAATCTCAAAACAATTTCTCAAAATAATCGAAGATCTATTATTTTTTCTGATTCTAATTTTTGTTTTTGAAAAGCTTAAAACACTCTCAATTTTTTAAATTTATTTTTCAAAATAGAAGTGTTTTTTCATGAAAAATAAAAAATGAAACAGAGGACCTCTAATATGAGAGGACCTTAGTAGCATAAGCAGAGGATTAATTTCCATGCATTTCCCTGTCTTGGTATTTTCTATCGTTTTCCTTTGACAAGTAATTTCTTATCAAGAAGTATGAGTGAAGAATTTTTTTTTCTGGTCCTCTTAATTTTTTTTCTCTATTTTGCTTCTTTTATATACATATATATATATATATATATATATATATATATATTTTATTTTTTTTTTCTTCATTTTAGTCCTTGTTCCTATTAAGTGGTGACATATCTAGTAGAGATTGGAAAACAGGTGTGCTGTTTCCTAATTAAAATGAGAAATTTTCAACACTTGAGAAACCTATATGAAATGTCTATAATTTTATTGGAACATAAACAATAAGATCAAGGTTTAAAATGAAACAATTTTTTTTATAGGGATCAATAAAGGAAATTTTTTAATAGGGATAAAACACCCAATTTATAAGGTCCATAAAGTTATTGGATTATACAGTGTCTTTTTTAAATTAATTATTTTTGTCTTGGGATATGATTATTCATTTGTTTCGTTGGTAATGCAGGTCTGAGGTTGAAAAAGTCCGGGAAAATCAAGTGTCTTTGGAAAACAAGGTTGTAGTTGTGTTTTCTGTGTGTGTTATTTTTTCATTGCTTGCTATTTTTCGGCTATCTTTGGATATGATTATGAACCTCTATAGAGTCCTAAGTTTTGATAGAACAATAACCTCCAGGAGATTTTGGCAAGGGAGCTCTTCCTGGTTTTTCCTATTATTGAGTTGTAGCATTGTTATTTTCACATTAACTTTATGAAAATCCATTTTTAAGCAAAGGGGTTATTATCTTCTGCATGATTCTTGGTAATTGTGTTGGTTTCATACTTTCATTCTGTATGGATCTCAAAACTTCTTTCTAGTGTATAGTTTTATTACATTATTATTTGAAATTCCTGTATGGATTTCAAATTGCACTTGTTTCATACTTTTATTCTGTATGGATTTTAAATTTTTAATTGCTGAAAGTTTATAGTTTTATTACATTAGTATTTGAAATTAGAGAAATTTTAACTAAGTTTCTAAAAGTGCAATTTGTCAATTATAAGTCCAATTTTTTTTTAAAATAAAAAACTGTATGATTTAAGTAATAATATTAATATATGTTTAAGGTTTAGATGAAACAATTGAAAAATTTGGAGACTTATTTTTTTTTTAATTATAGAGACCAATATAATACGATAAAAATGATTATAACCAATAGTCTAAAATATTTTACATTATTATTCTATCATATATCTTATTATTTATGATAAGATTGTTGATTTTTATGATAATTATTTTAAAAATTATATCAATGATAATTTATGATTGAATGATGATGTAAAATTATTTTATATTATCGATAATACATGATGATTAAACTCATAATACTATCGAGGCTTCCTCTCAAAAAATATATATAAAAATGTCAACGCTATACATTTTGAAGGATGAAAATGATGGCTCCATTCTACTAAACTAAACGTATTATTTCCGCTAGCGTGAGGAAGTTCTATTACTTACACAGCCATTAATTAATGAAAGAAAAACAAGCCACGCATCTCAAGTGCATGGCCATAAAAAGTGTGAAGAACAATAATCAAATTGCACTTATCACACGTCATTGACATCAACTAGTATCTTGAAATTATTCTCGATTGAAACCATCGAACGTGGCATGGAGATTTATTGATATTTGATTGTTTTAACTATTTAAAAATCTTGAGTTTGAGTTATAAATATGTAATTAACTTTTTAGATGATTCTTTTGATTAACTCAACTCTTGATGTTTTTCTTTTTCCCTACCCCAAATACAAAAAGGTAGAGAAGAAGGAAAAACATAAATATTACTCTTCATCATGTGGATTTCAATGATGTGGAGCAGTTCCTATATGATTATTAGTGCACCTTGTTAAAAAAAAAAAAAAAATTTAGTGAGTGCACACCTTCATGTCTCCCAGTTTCTTATTTGGGCAAATTTTTACACAACCTTTTGTTTTATAAAAGTAACACGTAACGAAACCCTACAAACAACTGAGTTTATAATAGCTTAAATGCATTGTTATGTCAGTTTATCGAAGTAGCTAGATGTGTGACACTCTATTACACTGTTGAATTAGTATTGTTTTGTTAGTATATTGATGCGTTGCATTTTACATAATTCATGTAGCATTTCACTTAGGAAATATTGCATACTCTTAACTTTAGGACTCATTTACCTTGTATTTGCTTTGTTTTTCATTTTTTTTTTAACTGGTTACGCTTTTGGTATTTTCATGTTTCAAGGTTGTCTCTTAAACTCTAAGATATCAAACCAAGGAGAAAGATGCATGGTGACTCTAAGGGTCAGATTGAAGCTAGGAGCATAGAAACACTTGAAAATTAGAAGAAAATCACAATCGGACCACCTGATAGAAGTCATTGCCATGACATTCAGAGTCATGGTCGTGATTATGTTAATTTTCATGTTTTGGACTCCTGACAAATCTACACTAGATTTTAAAAAAATTCTTTGATTTTTTTATTATAATAGTCCCTATAAAATTACTAAACACCTCATGGTATAATTTGAAAAATAGTGAATTAGTTCATGTAAATTTCAAATAAAGCCTTTATTCGTTGCTAATAGGTACTTGGCATTTGGATACCAATGGTCTAAATTAAGAAAGAGTTGAGTGGCTAGTTGACTACAAATGCGAAAGCCCTCATATGATGCATTTGGATATTCCTTGAAATATTCTTTTGGTTTGTTTTTTTTTATTTTTTTATTTTTTCATTCCTAATTCCTAAGTGTTGAGCTCCATATATCTTTAATTAATTCACGCCTGCCCACTAAATACCTATCTCCCACCTTTTGACGTAACCTCCACACATTTCATGTCCATACGATATATCTCTTTTCCACAACCTTTGGTTTATGTTTCGTTTGTTTCTGTTTCCATTCCTCTAGTGTACACTACTTCTTCCCTTTTAATTCGTCACTTTATCCTCTCAATTTGATTCCATCTTTTTCGTTAGATTCTTATCAGGATGTGCAATAGTCACCCTTTGGGTGTTCTTAATTTGATGCCATCTTCAATAATTTAAGTTATCAAACGCACCAAAATATGATGCTTCGTTTGCATGGTCAATTGGTCTCATGTAATAGCAAATCTAATGTTTGGACTGATCGTTGAAACAATAATAAAGAAAAAAAAAGTAAAAAAGACAAGCCATAGCAATGCCCTGAAGTATGCAAGCCAATTAGATGATTTTTCTTGTCGAATATATCTTGCTTATTCTTCTGCAATGAGCTATATATACATAGCACCATAGCATTCTCTAGAACTACATTTTGCATCTAATTCTTTAAAGCAAAAAAAAAAAAAAAAACTATAGGTACGCTCTTAACACCTTTTATAGGGGGTAGTTTGCGACAAACACGTGAATATTAGGTATAACAATTGAAAGAACTCCATCAATTGCATGTAAGGCATTAGTGTATTCCATTAAATAAAACCAGTAAGGGAATTGGCCAGTAACAGATGTCTTGGAAAAAATATATTCATAAACAACTTTAATCAGGTATACCTGTTGATGGATTCAACGGAAATAAATTACATAATCTCGTAGCATATGTTACATTTTATCTTAACCCACGATTAGAATATGAACTATATCCCGATAATGAAGGCAAGAGACGCGGGACTTCTCAAATTATAAAAATACTAAAAAATTGATATGCATAAAAAAAATACTCAAAAAATTAATACATCTAGTTGCTTTATATATTAAGACTATAGAAAGAATAAATTTATCATCGTAGTTTTATCCGGTTCTAATAAAACTAAAAAATTGATTACATTTAGGTTAAATTAATCAATTACAAAATTTTTGCTATACCAAGGATTTAATTGCCTTTTCCTTTTTAGCTTAAAGATCTAATTAAGAATTCCTAAATAATTTAGGAGTCTAGAATTAATTTAATCAAATATTTAAATTGATATAGAGAAATTCTTTACAATTTTTTTTTTTACATTTTTTTCTTTTTTATATACCTGACGGTAGTGAAAGACTGATATTGACTTGGTACACTACAAATATATAGATCCTTCAAGTAGGTAATAATTGAATAAATTATGAAGGCAAATGGAGAATATAACAAAAGATCGATCGAATACGGATATTTGGTTCATGTAATAACTTTTTAAACTTTTTTCAAGCAAGGAATACCAGATAGAGAATCAAATCAAAGACACCCATTTCTTATATATATTCTCACAAGCTTTAAAAAACAGATATACATATTCCCTTTTTCTATTTTTTTTAAAAAAATGAAAGGCTATATATAGAGAGCTAGCGGGTGCTATACGAGTCCAACCCAGCTTTAAAATCAAAGTACATTAATACCTTCTATCTATCTATTTCCCCAACAAAATTTCAATTTGTCTATATATGCAATTATACATTCAGCAATGATATTGAGTTACAAAGCATATACAAAAGGATACAAAGATGTCATTGAAGCTGTGACTCTCACGTGAAACAAAGTATAGAGAGGTTTCCTTGTTTAATTTTTCATTGAAAGAAATGGCTGCTGTGAACGAATGGCTAAATGGTTATTTGGAGGCCATATTGGACGTGGGAAGCAGTGTAAAGGAGAAGAAAAATGATGGGAAGGTCAAGAATTTTGCAAAGTTTGAACAAGAGAAACATCAGAGAGAAGAAAAGTTGTTTAATCCCACCACCAAGTACTTTGTTGAAGAAGTTGTTAATAGCTTTAATGAACATGATCTTTACAGAACTTGGGTTAAGGTTCGTCTACAATTGCCTCCCTCACTCTACCTTGCTTCTTTGAATTTTTTATTCAGAAATACCAGAAAATTAATTAGTTTTAATCTTTGTTCTTTGCCTTTTTTATTCTATATGCTAATATTTAGAGGGATTAATATATTAGATCATCTAGTTATTGATTAGGTTCCCGAATCATTGAGTGAATAAGGATCAATATATGTTGATTTTTTTTTAATGAAATTATACCCAAATTTCGTGTGGCATAAAATTTGGATGTTTTATAATAAAATAAAGAAGAATATATATTTACGTTTAGATCGGGACCACTTTACAGAAAGGAAGAAATTGTAGCTTCTGCATACTTGGTGGGAGATAGTAACTATGATGTTCACCGATTGTGCTTATCATTGAATCATTTAACTAACTTTTCTATTTAACTTAATTAGTTTTTAAAATTTAATATCATCTAAACATGTTTTTATTAGAGTAAAACACTGTATTTACTACCTGTAGTCCAATTACAAATTAATATTAAATAGGAAATTTATTAACTTTTAGAGTTAAATATATTTTTTATTCCTGTAATTTAGTATTTCTTTTTATTCGTTTTCGTTTTTACATTTTTTTTTTAGTCTTTACCAAGTAGATTTGTTTTATTTTTCATCCTTAAAGTATTTTAGATAACATTTTAAATAACAAAAAAATATTTTGAATCATAAAAAAACATTATTTAAAGTATTTTAAGAAAAAAATATATTTTACAAAAACTAAAATGATAAAGATAAATTTGTAAGGACAAAAATAAAAAAAAAACACTAATTAATTTACACTTTTAAAAATCATATCAATTAATATAATTTCTGATTGGTTGGTATATACTAGAATTTTTTTATTGCAGTAAACTTTTTTTTTACATATATTTTCGGAACAGAGAAAATAAATATTTAAACTCTTTCTTTTAAACCATGTTTCCTATATTTACAAATATACAATTAATAGCCTGTGCAGCACAGTCCCTATAGATAAAATTAGCTAGGATTTGTTTTCTCACATGTATCCTGCACAGTGTTAACAACGGGAAGAAAAAGAACATGAAATCACAGAATTGCGTGACTTCGTATGTAATTTCAACCATATATATGCATGAATGGACAAAAAGAAAAAGAGTTTTCAACTTGGCTACTTGCAAGTAAATAACCTTTATGATAAATGCAAAGGTTTGAAATGCGATTTTCCAAAGAAAAATAACAGGGTTGCATCTACACACATTCACGTGAACCAATGGGGGTTGGGTTTAGCTGAAGGAACTAGTCTCCCACATGATGAATCAAGGTTTGAATTTCTATTAGGAGTGATATCCACGTTTAATACCTGATTGTATTGAACAGAATTGCCTCCAAAAGAAGAGACATGTGGGAAAAAAAATACACTCATCCACGCGAATTTACTCAGATGTAAAATAGAGTTAATAATGTAAATAAATATTTAGAATATAATCCTGACTTTATCTCTTTTTTATCCGGCTTAAATTTACATACAAGATGATTTTCTAAAGAACGATTCATCAACCCATTTTTGGGATTCTGTGAGTAGGAAGCATAGTATCACCATTAATGAATTGGTAACATTCACAGTTAAAGTGAAAAATGGTTGGATATAAAGAAAAGGAATTAATAAGTTTATTATAATTAGTAAGTTGTAAGCCTAAAATGGATGCATGATATATAATGGACATGATGCAGGTAACAGCTAGAAGGAATACCCGTGAACGTAGTAATAGGTTGGAGAATATGTGCTGGCGTATATGGCATCTAACTCGCAAAAAGAAACAGGTCAGTGTCCTTCTCACAACCTGAATAAGTTCTCTGCTATCAATTCTCTTAATTAACCCTGAGAAATTGTTATATATTATATGGTTCAAAACTATCACACGTGCATGTGAGAAATTGTTATATATTATATGGTTCAAAACTATCACACGTGCATGTCTATGATACTGACTAATTTTTCATTTTAATTTAAGATTAAGAATTAAATAAACTTGACTATATATATATATATATATATGTCACAAATAAATTGGCCCGGGATCATGTGCATGTGATTCGGAGCATGTAATAATTTCTTCTTAATCACTCATTTTACAGTACTTTATTACCTGCCAAATAGTAAAAATGGAGGGAGGGGGAAATAATTAAAATAAAGATGAATGAATGAATTGTTGCATGCAGATTGCATGGGATGATGCTCAAAGGCTTGCAAGAAAGCGTCTTGATCGTGAACAAGGCCGTAACGATGCTGCAAATGACCTTTCTGAGCTCTCGGAAGGTGAGAAAGAAAAAGCAGATGCTAATGCTAATGCTAATGCTTTGGAACCTTTCAAGGATAATAATATTTCCAGAATCACTTCTGAAATGCAACTTTGGTCGGAGGAGGATGATAACTCTAGGAACCTTTATGTTGTCCTAATCAGGTAAAACATACCTAATGGCTAATATCATCATGTGACCTTGTCAAAATTCCTTTTATGTTAAAGATATATCAAAGTAGCTTATAAGCATACCTAATATCATCCTGATTTTTTTTTCTCGCATTCCATTTTCTCATACTTAGTTTACACTTTATGCTAAAGATGCCCTTTTAATTGTTAAGTTAATTTAGAGATAGATTTAGTTTGGGGTCCAC
Organism: Glycine max; assembly: GCF_000004515.6. NCBI lineage: Eukaryota > Viridiplantae > Streptophyta > Magnoliopsida > Fabales > Fabaceae > Glycine > Glycine max. The sequence goes on from NC_038242.2 coordinate 50,678,552, forward strand.
AATGATCCAAAATTTAATCATACTTAATTTTTGTTACTTTAACATAAGTAGTTATTTCGGCTCCAACATTCTAACGATAATTCAATAACCAACTTTTTGGTATAAAAAAATTGTGTAGAGTAATTGAAATGAATGTAAAAATTCATAGGGTAAATACCTTAATTTCTAGATGGTGCTCTTAGTCACATTGTTACATAAGTAATTGAAATGCATGTAAGAATTCATAGTGGTAAAAACCTGATTCTGTATAAAAATTTAGATTTGAAATGTATACCACAAATCTTGATCCCATTTATTTACTTGTAAGATGAATTTTATTTGTATGTTTGTAAGGATTTAATTTAACTTTATTCTAATTAAAACTGTTTTATAAATTTAAAGATTTAATTACAAACTTTTGAAATATAGAGACTTATTTAATACTTTTCAAAACAATAGGTTAGTTTAACTAATTTTTAAATATATGGAAGACTTAATAAGAAATAATTATTTAGCGACCTATGAAAAGCTAAACCACGTAAGATATTTTTGAACTTTGTCTATTTTACTAAATAAAAAAATTATTATTTATTCAAGAGTTTAATATTCATGTGATGACGATATTAGATATTTAGTTTTATACTGTCCTCTAATTACAAATAATAATTAATATAAATTTTAAAATAATTATCATATACCTTCGCATAGCGAAGAGTCTCTGGGCAATGGGGTACGAAGTTTTTATCATAAAATTTAACAACTTTTCATAGTTGTAATTAGATAACCATGTAACACTTTTTAAAGTATTAGTGCATAAATCTTTTTCTCTTTATTTAAAGCTTTTACCTACCATAATTTAATGAGTTTAATGATCATAAATTAAGAAAGTAAAATAATTTTATATTGTCATTTAATAAAAAATTAGCATTGGTATTACACATTACATAGACAACTTTTTAGTTATTATTTTTACAGTTTTAATGTTGTCACTGTAGTGTTCATGGTTTGGTACGAGGAGAAAATATGGAACTTGGGAGAGATTCTGATACTGGTGGTCAGGTATTTGTATTTCATGGTCAATTTTCATTTTGGGTACAGGAAATTGTCCAGAGGGCTAACAACACCCTATGTAACACACTTCTTCTGATGTTTTTTTTTATTGATTAAAATTTATTGATAAGTATAAACTAGTATAAAATTTTGAGTGAAATTCATTAAATAAAAAATGATACTTACAAAAATTAATGATTTTCAATAAATTTTAACCAATAATAATAAAAAGCCTGTTGATGATGTAACAAAAAGAAAAGCAAGTGCTGAAAAGAGTGTGTTAGAGAAGTATTGCTGGCATTTCTCTTTGTCCTATAACATTATGCCTGTTAAGAACCAAACTTAAGCATAATAAACTGTTCCTGCTATTATTTTTCTCTACACACATATTAGCAAATTGTGACATAGGAGAATTATGTTCTCACAGGCCAATGGCCATGACAGATCAATTATACTGCATTACCCTCATTCAGTTTGCTTCAATTTCAGGTGAAATATGTAGTGGAACTTGCTCGTGCTCTAGCCAACACAAAAGGAATTTACCGTGTTGACCTATTGACTAGACAAATAGCTTCACCAGTAGAAGTGGACTCTGGCTACGGAGAGCCTATTGAGATGTTGTCATGCCCCTCTGATGGCAGTGACTGTGGCGGAGCATACATCATTCGTCTTCCATGCGGACCTCGTGATAGGTAATTACCATGTGAGAGTTTCCATTCGGGCTCGTGGGTTCAAACTCTCTTGCTAACAAAAACTAACAACCTAACAAGTAACATTTTCTGATAAAAAGGAAAAAAAAAGGTCATAAAATGGATCTTGATTAGTAAGTACAACACATTTGATTCTTGCAGGTACATACCAAAAGAATCACTTTGGCCTCACTTGCCTGAATTTGTGGATGGTGCTCTAGGTCACATTGTTAACATGGCAAGAGTTTTAGGGGAGCAAGTGAATAGTGGGAAGCCAACATGGCCTTATGTTATCCATGGTCACTATGCTGATGCTGGGGAGGTAGCAGCACACTTATCTGGGGCCTTGAATGTGCCTATGGTGCTCACAGGGCACTCGTTAGGTCGGAACAAGTTTGAGCAGTTGTTGAAGCAAGGGAGGCTCTCTAGGGAGGCCATAAATGCAACCTACAAGATCATGAGGAGGATTGAGGCTGAGGAGTTGGGTGTGGATGCTGCTGAAATGGTTGTCACTAGCACAAGGCAGGAGATTGAAGAGCAATGGGGACTGTATGATGGGTTTGATCTCAAGTTGGAGAGGAAGCTTAGGGTGAGGAGAAGACGCGGAGTGAGTTGCCTTGGAAGACGCACGCCAAGGATGGTGGTATGCACAATGTCATTACTATCTTCTTGATGGTGTTATCTTGTCAAACAATGTTCACAGATGCTTAAGTGTGTGTGTCCTGCTGAATCTTGTCATTAGGTAATTCCTCCAGGCATGGACTTCAGCTATGTCACAACACAAGACTCAGTGGAAGGTGAGGGGGACCTCAACTCATTCATTGGATCTGACAGAGCTCAAAGCAAAAGGAACTTGCCTCCAATTTGGTCTGAGGTCTTAAAATCTTCCCTACAACTACCATCTTTTCACCAGCGCAATTCTTGCATTGCATAAACACATTGCTTATAAAGCACAACCAATGAAAAATTCAAGATTACTTTAATATATTTTGAGTTTTAGATTGGTTGTACTCTTGTAAATATTGTGATCATACAAGAATTACTTTTTTTACGAATGCTTTTGTGAATAAAAACATGAAGGGATTGTTTAATAAATGAAGAATTATAACCTTTTTCTCCTTAAATATTGATACCTGTATCTCAAGATGAGTTGTGATGTGCCATGCAGATAATGAGATTTTTCACAAATCCTCACAAACCAACAATACTAGCCTTGTCCCGTCCTGACCCGAAGAAAAATGTCACGACTTTGCTCAAGGCTTTTGGGGAATGCCAGGCCCTAAGAAAACTAGCTAACTTGGTGAATTTTCTATTTATATTTTGAAAACACGCAGATTTTCCGTATCATATGATTATCAGCTTGTGATCAAGCAATGTCTTTCTGCTTTTATGGCAGACCCTCATACTTGGCAACAGAGATGACATTGAAGAAATGTCTAGCAGCAGCTCTACTGTTCTTACCATGGTGCTCAAACTCATTGACAAGTATGATTTGTATGGTCAAGTGGCTTATCCCAAGCATCATAAGCAATCTGAAGTTCCAGAAATATATCGTCTGGCTGCAAAGACTAAGGTTCATTCTTTGAAGAAAAATTGATTACACCTGATTTTGTATTGACTTTTTTATGATGTGAAATCTAGTCTATTCTTTGTTCGAAATCATTAGATGATAAATACAATCTTTCAACTTGGTAGACAAAGCAAAGAAACTAGGTTAATATACATTGATGTAAGTATAAAAATTTGAATGCAAAATAGGTGGAGCTTAGTTCTCAATCCTATTAAACTCATTTGTTAAATAATCAAATCTACAAGTATTAATTATTGTATTAACAGTTTATCTTTTATCTGACTTTAACTGCCTTGTCTTTTTTGAATATTATATTTGCTAACAGTAACACATGGGGGTTTTGTCTCTTGAAGGGAGTTTTTATCAACCCAGCCCTGGTGGAACCATTTGGTCTCACACTAATCGAGGTAAACACTAAACCACAAGCTGTTATTATTTCAGATAGATAATAGGCTCATTGGCATTCAACTTATGAAATATGATTTACAGAATTCAGTTATGTGGAAAATATGAAAATTACATGACCTTCCTTGTTCCTCCCACACTACAGGCTGCAGCTTATGGTTTACCTGTTGTTGCAACAAAAAATGGAGGGCCAGTGGATATTCTAAAGGTATACTATAAATCCTTTGTGCGCTATTTTTACATTTCATTTGCTACATCTTTCAGATTTTCAGACAAGTAGTCAATTCATAGTCAAGGTAATCATTAATTAACAAAACTTTTGCAACCTCCTATTTAATTTAATCATACTTCTTTACTATCATGTTTTGCATCTCATCATTGCAGGCACTCAACAATGGACTCTTGATTGATCCACATGACCAGAAAGCCATAGAAGATGCACTGCTAAAGCTTGTTGCAGACAAAAATCTTTGGCTAGAATGCCGCAAAAATGGCCTAAAAAACATCCATCGGTTTTCTTGGCCTGAACACTGCCGCAACTACCTCTCCCATGTTGAGTATGGCAGGAACCGCCACTCCACATCCCGCTTGGAAATTACACCAATGACTGAAGAATCAATAAGTGACTCATTGAGAGATGTAGAAGACATTTCTTTTAGATTCTCCACAGAAGGAGACTCCAAGCAGAATGGAGAGATGGACACTGCAGCAAGGCAGAAGCAAATTATTGAAGCAATCATGTGCAGGGTCTCTTCCACTGGCAAGTCTAATGCCAGTTACTTTCCTGGTAGGAGGCAAAGGCTTGTTGTGGTAGGTGCTGATTGTTATGATAGTGATGGAAATATAGCTGAGGAGGATTTTCAGGCAGTTATCATGAATGTGATGAAATCCGTGCGACCAGGCATCAGATCAGGCAAGGTTGGTGTGGTGTTGCTAACCGGTTTGAGTTTTCAGGAGACAACTGAAGCATTGAACAGCTTCCAAGTGAACATAGAAGAATTTGATGCTGTGGTTTGCAACAGTGGAAGTGAAATGTATTATCCATGGAAAGATTTAATGGCTGATGCTGATTATGAGGCCCATGTTGAGTATGCATGGCCAGGTGAGAATATTAGATCAACAATAACCAGGCTTGCTAAAGTTGATGATGGAGAGGAGAATGGCATCATAGAGTATGCTAGTGCTTGCAGTTCAAGGTGCTACTCCTATAGTGTGAAATCAGGAGCCATGGTAAGATAACTTGTTCCTAAAGAAACCTGAATCTGTCTTGTTTGTTGAAAAAGGTACCTCTTCGATGAACATTTTTGAAAGTTAAACTATTCACTTGATCTTTATAGTTGTTCGGTTGTTCCTATTTTAAGTTTTAGTCCCTACACAATTTTTTGTAGTGATTTATCACCATCACAAAGTTTTGTAGAGGTTTTATATTGCCAAAAATTCTTCTCTGGTATTAGTGCTAAGGAGTAAGGACCAAAACATAACTTTTATCAGTTTATGTATCCATGTATAGGGACTAAAACATACATTTTTCTCATGCAGGGATTAAAACTTAAAATAAAGACAACTATAAGAATCAAGTGAATAGTTTAACTTTTTCAAATGTTGTAAACTTATATGATGACAAATCGCAGATCCGGAAGATAGACGAGCTTCGCCAAAGGTTGCGAATGAGAGGCTTACGCTGTAATCTGGTCTATACACATGCAGGATTGAGATTAAATGTGATACCATTATTTGCTTCAAGAAAACAAGCACTAAGGTCAGGAACATAATTGACTCTTCCCAACACATTATATGTAGGAACTTCAAATGTACATAAAACTAGATGTAAAATAACCTTATTCTTCTTGTCTATGAATTTAGGTATCTGTCAGTCAAGTGGGGAATTGATCTATCCAAAGTGGTTGTATTTGTGGGAGAAAAAGGTGACACGGATTATGAAGAACTAGTGGCTGGCATACAGAAGACACTTGTTTTAAAGGGGGCTGTTGAATATGGCAGTGAAAGGCTTCTTCGCAGTGAAGACAGTTACAAAAGAGAAGATGTGTTCTCCCAAGATAGCCCCAACATTATTTATGCAGAGAAGAGCTATGAGGACTGTGATATTTCAGCAATTTTGGAGCATCTCAAAGTATCATGATTTCTGTTTTGGTCACTATTTCTAAGTGTCATTATCCATGAACATAGAAATAACTACAAGCCAAGAGAGGGAAAAAAAAACCATATACTAGAATGTATACCCCAACTTCAATAATATACAACAAATACATCTCCAACTTGATTTGTCTCTCCAGGATGCTATAGAAACTGCAAGGGAATTGCAAGCTGCATTATATAAAATATCATTAGCAAAAGTGGCATCAATAATACTCTCGTTGCTTACTCATTCTTGTGAAGTTTAATCACTGATCACCTAAGGTAACAACTTTGAACTCTTCCATGATCCACTCTTCGTAACTGTGACTACTAAAACGTCAGAAATCTAACCCCGTGAAGCATTGGAATTTAAATTGAAAGGGAAAACGAATAATTGCAGAGGAAGGTGGCATTGTATATGAGAAGTTGAGATTTGAGAACAAACAACCCTAGCAAATAGGATTCAAGTATTGGATGAACATAAATTTAGTAGGCAAGTAAATAATATAATTCATATTCAATTTATTAAAATCATTGTTGTTAACAGAATCAATGTTTATGTGTGAGTATATTGTATACAAAAAAAGTTCAAATTTAATATATTGCAAGTAACAACAAAAAGACAGACATGATAAACTATTTTGCATGTAATAATATGATGCTTAAATATTCTTATTCTTGAATCTCTCATAAATTAACAAATTTTATTTTGAATCTCTAATAATTTTTTTTATGTTGAGTATATAATAAAACAAAATTTTTGAGTTTGATCCTTATTATTTTATTTTAGTCCTTCGTACCAGTGATGATTATGCACAAGGAACAGAAGATTTAGTTTACAATTTAATTTATTTGATAAATATATAATCATGCAATGATTGTCTTAAAATTAAAATATAATTATCTAGAATTGAAATTGGAATAACTTTATATTATATGATTCTTTTCTTTAAAACATATAATTTTATTGCAAATTAAAAAAAATATTTTGAAATTAACTTTATTTTATAGTTATTTTTAATTTTTAAAACATATGACATATAATATCATTACAAATCCTATATAAATAAATGTAAACTTGCTCGTCCCTGTTAACAAGAGTGTGGATCGAAGCAATAGAAATAGAGAGATTGAGATGATGCAGAGTTCAAGATCACGAAAAGCAGCGTTGAGAGTCAGAGTTCCTTCGCGGAAGCTGATGATTCTCTCTCTGGCCATTTTCGCCATTCTCCCTCCCATTTTCTTCCACTTCCGCCTCCGACGCCTCCAACAGCTGCAATTCACAAAGTGCCGTTGGCTCAACGATCCTCCTCTGGTCTGCGCCCACGGTGGCGATTCTTCCAAGGCTTCTCCAAACACCGTGAGCGAAGATCTCTCTCTCTCTCTCTCTCTCTCTCTCTCTCTCTCTGTTTTCATTTCATGTTATTATGGTTGGTTCCTAATTTCTTCTTTCCAGATGGCGTCCTATTTCCACGCTCTTCAGTCTCGCGTCGACTGCATTGAGATCGACGTTTCTCGTTCTTCTGACGGAGTTCTCTTTGCTCTCCATGACAGGTAAAATACTACTACTTATGCACTCGGTTTTATTTTTAATTATGAGAGATAGCGTTATAATCACTTTGAGATTATTTCTCACACGATGCAGGCAGGGATTTGCAGCGCTTAACTGGAAGCGCTACTTCTAAAGTTGGTTACTTGAACTCAAAAGAGGTGAGACTGGCACATTTCATTTTCTCACCACTCGCTCATTTTTATAGATGGATGCTTGTTTTTGTAATGAGAGATTTCATTTGACATAATCCCTCAATGCTATTTGAAATTTGCATTTAATAAAATAGAGAAAAAAAAACTATCACGTGTGACTAAGATTGTGTTCAGTGTATTTCTCTAGATTAGAGAGCTTAGTGCTTCACGTCAGTCTACCTCCAAGTTTACTGATCAAAGTATACTTACAATCCAAGATGCTCTGATGGTATGATCCCAAGATTCAGGAAATGCTCTTTCTTTTCTTCCCTGTTGGTTTTCTTGAACAATTTTGGATCTATTCCTTTCTCCACTTTTTTGGTATACTTGCTTTCTTTGCTTGTCTTTTTCATGTTCTTTCCATGTTATCTTTTGACTGTGGCTCCACTGTACTTTATTTAGTTGACTGCAAATTCAGTACGCCAGATAGTTCTAGATGTTAAGGTTGGGCCCCCATTTTATGAGAAAGAGCTTGCCAAAGATGTTCTCTCTATTGTAAGTATAATACTTCTTTGCCTTACTGTCCATCTACTGGTGACGTTCAGTCCCTTTTTTCTTTACTGTCTCTCACGGTTACTGTATAAAAGCTTTAGCTTGCCCTTGAGTTGTCCGCCTTCTGAAAAGTATGTATAAGCGGCATGATAAAAAATTCCCCTTGCTATTGCCCTTGTGGGCTTTAGAGTTGACTTTTGGGATCATATTTATTTAACCTTTTTCAATGTTTAATTTTGAAGGCTTGTATAATTGTGTTTGTTGTAGACTTCTTTCCTATAAATATGACAATACGCTTGAGGCCTGAGGGTAAAATACAGTTTTTCCTCCTGATCTTAAGGAGTATTACCATAAACTTAACACACCAACTTTAAAACCCTACACCAAACCCGGTTATGTTTTGTTGTATTTAAGTGGAAATGTTTGTTTCTCTTGTATGATGGGTTGAACTCTTCCCTTCCTCTTTGAACATCCACCCCCCCCTCCCCCCCAATTTCATGGATTAGAAGCAAAACAGCATGCATTAATTGAGCAACACACTTGCCGAAACCTCCACTCCCTTCTTCCTTGTCTTTCTACTGTCCTAACTACAATGGCTCCCCATCAGTTGTCCTAGACTACTATTGGTAAGGTTGAGTTAGGTTCAAACCCATTTTTTGACATGGTATTAGAGTCTATCCTAGACCCATAATGGGCCTCCCTGTGTTTGTCACGCTACAAGTGGATAGTCTTGAGCGTGAGGGAGGGTGTTGGAAAAAGTCACCCAAATTGTGGTCACCCACCCCTAGATATAGGGACTTGTTGAAAGTCCCACATGGTGGGTAGCCGTGGGCAAAAGGGAGATATGTTGAAGTCCCACATTGCCTAAAGATAATGTCGAGATAGACTATATAAGTGGGAAACAATTCTCACCTTACAGATCAGTTTTGTAGGGTTGAGTTAGGCTCATAACTCAATTCCTGACAACTACCATGACTTTAATCTCTAAAATATTCCTTTGGGTCAGTGTTATCGATGGCAGATGGTGGATGGCCAAACTTCCTCCATATAAACACACCATTGCAACCTATGGCACCGCCATAGTGGGCCTCCCTTCACAAATTGCCTATGGCGGTTGGCAAAAAATCACCATGCCATTTAACAACATTGTTGTGGGGCTTCATTATTCTGGGCCTTCTATGGCTTTAGAATAGAGAAAGAAAGAAAATAATAAGACAGATGTTGATGAACCTGTTTCTTAGATTTCAGCTTAAGGCTCTGATACCATGTTAGATTTCAGTTTAAAACCAATTGATACTAAGTGAAGTTATCCAACAAATATATAAGTTGCATCTCAAGAATTGAGATAGGCGATGTGGAACTTCCTAACACTGTTGCCATCAACCCTAATCCTGTTAGCACTCATCGTTCTCCATTACATCTCTTCTGCTCCTGCAGCAAGTCCTTAGTTTTTCTTCAAAATATTTTCTTCTTTTGCAGCCATGTAATTTCCATGTGTCAAAACAACATATCTATTTCAGGTGGAGAAGACGGAGTGCAGCAATTGCCTCATATGGGCTAAAAGTGACATTTTAGCAAGAGATGTAATTAAACTCTCATCAGAAATTACAGTAAGAAGTAGTTTGTTTAGTTTTGTTTGCATGTCTTTTTCATGTTTTGATGTCACTATTTTGCATATGAAAATCTTCTGTTGTCTTGTATGATAGCTTTTCATTTATTATTTTTTTTAGGCTTCATTTCAATCTAAAATGGAAAGGGAAAAATGATTTCTTTTCCTAAACAATTGATTGGCAGGGGAACATGGAACAAAAGATTGTACAGCTTTTGGCTGTATTAACTTATACGCCTAGTTACTTAAGCATTGAATTTATGGCTGTTGCAAGTGATTTAATATAAACAGTGAATGATAATTAATGCTTAATAATAAGATAGTGCTTCTGAGAGTTGGTGTAAAAGTGGTGTGCAAATAACAGAACTTTTTCTAAAGGCCCACCAGGGCTGGTCTCAGATATCTATGCTGATTCAATGCATTTTGAGTCTTTATTGGGAAAACAAAGCCATCATGGCCATCTATGCATTCTGATAGTGATAGTTTCACTGCAGCTGAAGCACTAAAGTATACTAGTTTTGATTCTTTCAGAGAATGGAAAATTTTAATATACCTAGGAAGCTACCTTTCTTTTTTTCTGGATTAGAGAAGAAATATTATTAGAGAAGGGAGAGGATAAGAATGGAAATCCTCCTAGGATGAACCAAAGAATTGAAAAAAATAAAACCAAACAGACAACTGAACTGGTATAGCACATCTCTGCAAAGCCCGACAGTCTTTCCACATGTCCATCAAAGGAACCTTACTAAAAATAGCCATGAGCCGAGCACCTCCAAAAACCTAACCATAAAAATTCATGCATTACTTAACACCTTATAACAGTACACATTGCACACTTTGACAGAGTTTCCTTCTTTAGTCATCTCAAAACCTCTTAAATAGCATATGACATGAGAAAGTGGTCAGAACTAAGTCTAGAACAATACAACATTTACCAAAAGTACTAGTCTCTACTCCGCAAGTAAATGACTAGCTGCATGAATATAGAAGAGCTGGAGAAGGGTAAAACATCAGGAGACAGTTATCACGATTTAGGCTGATTTTGGTGGTAATCTTATTAAATATTTCAGTACAAATGAAGACTTAAACTTAGTTAACAAAATGGAGGTTATTCTTGTTTGGAGAATAGTTACGGAAGTGGAAATAAGATTTACGCTAACTGACTGTAAGTCTTTACGTTAGTTGTGCCTAATTAATTTTTTTGTATGATTATGTCTATTAATGACAAGAAGTTGTTTGCATCATTACGAAGCTGAAAGCCCTAGGATTGTATTATAGATGTGTTAATTTTACGTGCTTTAATGTCCACTTCAGCATCCACTCAGTTCAGTCGGGGATGATGCAGGTTGGCTACATTGTTATGAGAGAACCTTCTACTGGAGCTAGGACAAATTTGTTGAGAATGAAAGGTGCTGAGGTTGTTGGTGTCTATCATCCACTGATTGATGAAAATCTTGTGAAAGTTTTGCACAGGTAGTATTTTTAAAGCATCTAGACTCTGGCAGCTTCCAGCATGAACATGTGGTGTATTTACTACTTACCATATTTTGCATTGTGGTGAACAGGAGGAACAAAAAGGTGTATGCCTGGACAGTTGATGATGTAGAATCCATGCAAAAGGTGTTGTTTGAACATGTTGATGCTATTGTTACGAGCAACCCGACTTTTCTTCAACGCCTAATGCAAGATATCAAAACACAATGTCTTGAAGAGGGTTATTCATTACCACGCTAAAATTTGTTTCGAGAATTTTAGAAATGTCTTCTATGTTGTCATTATTAAAACACTAATCCTTTGTATAACCTCCATTCTTCTCTGAGCGGGAAAAAAGGATGAATATCATGCAGGGTTGGACCCTTGCCTTTAGGATGTTTAATGTATCATTAGGTATCACAAAAATCATTTTGTTCTTAAATTTTAGTGCTATTTGTCAATGACACTACTGGCAGCATAGTGGAGGAGACACAAAGGTTTCTTGGCATGAAAGTATGGTGATATGAAACCTACGTCATTTTTTTTTTTGCTGAATTTGTGAAACCTACGACATAAGGTATACAGAGCGATACAGTAAATTTGAAAAATTATGATAGCTATAATATGAATAATAAAGTTAGTACGAAATTAATATTAATATAACATAAAAATCATAGAAGAGAAAATTGAAATTTTAAAAATGAGCGAGTTATTATAAATGTTATAATTGTACTGTGACAATACCTATGCTGGTTTGAGTTTAAAAAATAAAGTAAAACAAAATATAAAAAAGATTTGAGTTCTATTAGAGAATTGTGTGGGCATAATTTTTGTACTTGTTTCTCTATATATAATAGAAGTCCTAAGAAGACTTAAAACAATTGAATATAGATTTGGATTGAAATGAATCAATACAAATTCTTGTATGATTCTTTTATTCTCTTAACTTTTAACTAGTAATTCATTTTGGTATTGGAAGGATACGCCCATTGCTAAGGTTTAAAATTCTTTCAATCATATCAATTCTTATTTTACAAATAAAAAATGAGTGTTTAAAAAAATATAAAGAATTTTTTTAAAAAAAATACTATTATTAATAAAGTATTTAAATGTTAAAAAAATTAATTCTAATAAAGTTTATTTAATTCAATTTTAGTTTTCCAAACAAAATGAAAAATTAATTTTACCATTTATTTATAATGCAAAATTTAAAAATTTATAATTTGTACGTTATAAACTTTCCACTAACCTATGAGTTAGTTTTATCAAAATATAATCTTTTTTTTTTGTTTTCCTTGGTTCAGCTTGGGAGTGGAGATTCAGCACCGCGTGGTAGTGTAGCCCAGATCTAAACTCCGTTGGTGAATTAAATGTTTTTTTATTCAATACAAAATTTGCTACGTCTTATCAATTTGTATATTAGGTGTGGAATCCAATCCATGCATCCAAATTGATAGCACGTGGATTGATTACAAGATGCCAACGTCTAAACCTCTTTTCCCCAAAGAGAAGAAAACATAATAGATATCTCATTCTCATCTTCATCTGCATCTGCCCATGTTTCTTGTTTCTGTCTGCAATTTTCAATTCCAACTCTCTCTCACATGCAATTCTCCATCCAACAAAAGTTTCTCATCATTTCTGTTTCCCATAAGCAATTAATTAAAATACTGAATTTGGTATAATTTCTTTCTCAAATATAATTAGTTTTACAATTATTTTATTTCTTTTTCCTTGGATTGTAGCCGGGGTTTCTTGTTGTGAGAGAAAAACCTTTATTCTCTGTTTTGGGAACATCTGGGGTCTCAATTTAGTGGAAGTTAAATTTTGAAACTTTGGACGAAGATGGCGAATTGGGTCCAAAAGAAGATCACTGATCCCCTTCTTTCCATTATCCGAAGGTACTCTTCAAACTTTTCGCTTTTTCCTCTCTCTCTTTCTCTGATCTACTATTCATTTGTTCTGAATCTCTGCTACATGTGATTTGATGCATCTTCAAGTTATTTATTTAAAAAAAAAAAAATTGGTTTTCCAATGCAATGGTAGTGTGTGATAATTGATATAATTTGTTCTTCATTTTAATTATTCCCTGTCGAAAACAAATTAGGAGTGAACGTATAATTTCCTGGGTATATCTTATTGAAAAAGGAAAATTTTAAGGGAAGCCATGTGAGAATGTGTTTTATGCTGAAAAATGAAACATCACATGCTTTTATGGAACTGAAATTGTTGTCAAGTTTAGCCTTTGGAAATCTTTGAATATGTATTAATTTGTTATGACAAGTAGGCTTCTGAATACAGCTTTAGTTTGATGATTTTTGGTACTTATTTTTCAGAGGAGCTGAACCAAACCACTTGGCTTTCTCTGCTGCTCTTGGTGTTACATTGGGACTATTTCCTATATGTGGTATGTTGTAATTAACCCACCTGGATTTATATTGTCATTTATGTTGGATTTGTTTATTATACTTGCCACTGAACACTCAAAATCATGCTTGTAACTAAGATCTTATTGCTTGCACGATTGGTGATTGAATAGGATAGCAACTTTACAGATTTAAATGATTTTCCTGCTTATTTAAAATGTTACATGTGTCACAATAGCGGAGTGGAGATCCTTCTCCCTGTTAAAATGAAGAATTGAAGGAACTGTGATATAAATTTGGGGGTGGAAGGGTGGGGGAATAAATGTAGAATGTTTCCATGTAGTATGTAGAATGTCTATTGCTGACAAGAAAAATAGCTTCAGATTTGTGATTAGGCTCATTGTTTTCTAACTCAGTAGGCATCTTAGAGGGGTGATGACATTCAATATGTTAGATATAGAACCAACTAAAGAGAAACTTCATGCTGCACTAACTTTTGAATTAGTGAAAAATGAAAGGAGAAATGACCAACTTAGTCAGGGGCATGGAATATTTGAGTTTTTGCGCTGGATATCAGCATATTTTCAATTGACAGATGGAGACTACGTATTCTTTATTACAACCTCTTTTTTTTTTTCATAATACCTTTTCTTAACAAGTACATTCAGGATTCTGATTAAGAAAAGAAAGAGAATTACTTTTTTATATCATGTCAACCAGTATATATTGTCCCAGTGTATTAGATAATTTGACCAAACAGAGATTAAGATAATTTGATCAAATGTAAAAATTTAATAACCATTGATACTGACACCACATACACAACAAAGTTGTATCCACTACATTGAAAAGAATGTGCATAATTTCTTTCCAGTTTGATTAACATGCTTGAACATTACATTGGTTATCATAATATATAATAATTGTTAACATGGTAAAAGGGGATTTTTGGGAACAATTAATTCCTAATGATAAACATGTTGATAAGTTGAAATTTTTGGCCTTTCCGAAAAAAATGAAATTTGGTTGTTGCTTAAAGTACTGATTTTCTTTGTCAGAATATTTTAAAGTGGTTTTCATCAGAAAAGGTAAGTAGCTGTTCATCCAGGTTAATGACTGATAGGATTTCAGTTGGCTCTCTATTATCATTCATCTCTTTGCCATGAGGTTTGAACAATCAATTTTAAATTAATCAGTCTTTCCTCACAACCTCTAGATAACCACAGTTCAGAATTGGTAGCCATCTAGCATAAGTTTAGTCTCTCTCTCTCTCTAGTTTCCAAAACTATGTCTTTCCATTAACTCTAGAGATGCGACTCATGGAAAATGCAGATTTGACTAACATAATCCCAAAACTGAATCTGATTTCAAGATTGTGAAGCAACTGCATATTTAAATTAAGTATAAACTGATTCAACCTAGCAAATGCATCACAAAACAATCAAAAGAAGAAAAATAGGCTCTTAATTAGATATCTGAGAAATTATAATGATGTGAAATGTGGCAGTTCTTCTATATTTTGTTAGACATGCTAATGTTTTTCAAATAGGTGTCACTGTGTTCCTCTGTGGAATGGCTATTGCATTGCTTGGATCATTTTGCCATGCTCCAACTGTGATGCTTGCAAACTTTATTGCTACTCCAATAGAGTTGAGGTAATATGCATTTCGTGCTGTCATCACATCTACTTTCCTTCTCTATGGCGAATCATTGTACTTTTATTTTGTTAGTCATGTTACAATCAAGATATTCATGAAAATATATTGTAAACAACTTCTTTATGACTTTAAATTTTGTTAGAAGGGTTTTTTTTTATCTTACTTTAATTGCATCCTAGGAGGACAAATAGAGGTTCTTGTGATAACTGAATCAAATTAAAGACTGTCAAATTAGGAAAACCTAACAAAACTTAATGATACACCTATTAGAAAAGATTTTACTCTAGTTTTATTGAAAATTTTGTTTTTTGTAGAGACCAACAGTGTTAATTGATCCATATAGCATCCCAGTGGAATATGGTCTAGTTGTTGTTGCATCCTAAGAGTTAAAAGTTACGAAGGGTTGGACTATATATATGGTGTAAATCATGGTAATATGGAACCATGCTTTTATTTTCAGAGAAAGGGTTCCTAATAGGAAATTCACTTTGTATTAAAATTGTTCTGTAGAGAGCCCTTAGAAACAATGAAAGTGTACAGATGTTCTTAATTATAACCCCCATTATGTTATGTATTGGACTCGTAGGTTCTCTCTTATTCCCGGATCAATATTGTTTTGTTTCATAGAGCATGTTTGGAAACACATTGCTGATCCACGTTAAGGCAAGAAAACCAAGTCAAAACATTAAAATGACGCAGAAGCAGCAATATGTTGCTTCAATCCAGACTTGATGCGATTTTTTTTCAAACACGCACATAATTGATTTTATTCTTGTCTGTACATTGATATTTGCTTTTATTCGGCTTTTCAGTCTGGTTGTACCCTTTCTACGCTTTGGTGAGGTTATCTCTGGTGGATCTCATTTCCCTTTAACATCTGATGCTTTAAAGAAAGTTCTTACTGGCCAAGCTTCACGTGAAGTCTTATTAAGTGTTGCCCATGCGGTAGGTGCCACCATCCCATAATATTTTCTTGTGGATTTGTCTTAAATATAGAGATATCTACATGAAACAGACATTATTTATGTATATACAAGTGTTTTCTTCTGAACTTATTTGAATTAAGTATTAGATAACAGAGATGCACAATGGAATTGATTTTCACCACTCTAGTCTTCTTTGTGATACAAACAGAAAATCTTTCTATGCTTTATTTACCTAGTCATGCTGAAACCTTTTAAATTTCCCTTTGGGTGGGAAGGGCAGTTTCCTTGTATAGGATCTGACATTTTCTTATATGCTTGAATTACTCAAAGTTTCTAATCCTCGCTAATGTCTTGCTGCTTGAATCACTTTGCTTTTAGAAGTGTCCATGCTTGATGATGTCCTTTCAAAAATGTGTAATTATCGATTTTGAAAATTTCTTGTTTATCAATCTTTTGCAGTTATTAGGGTGGCTGGTTGCATCACCATTTATTTTGGGAACTCTATACATAGTTCTTTTACCATGCTTCAAAATTCTAGTTCATAAATTCTCAAGTGTTCCTTTAAGTCCAAAGAAGCCGCTCAATCCACACTCAGAAGTAAAGCTGAAGGTAAGGGATGTTTGACAAAGTAGCAACGAGATCATAGTGTCAAAATCTGCTTTGTCACAGTGATCAGTCATTGATTCATGTTCTTGTGTGACACAAATTGTACATAATTAACAAAAACTTGTCACTGTTTATATTGCTGAGATTGATGTATCCTATTTGTAAACTATGTATTTGTAAAGCATGCCATGAGTATGTGATGTGATGTTATTACCAAAAATAGTATATTGTTATTGGCCATGGGACATTTGAAGATCATAAGGAACATGGAGATCAAATTTTTCAAATAGGCTAAATTAAAAGTGCCAATAATGCAGCCGATATTTTGTTGCTTTCATCAATATCTGGCATAACGTTCTTAGAATTTCAGCAGGATGCTTTACTCATGTTCCACACAATCACTATTTATTCGTGAAGGTTCTCGTTCGTCTACCACAACTATTTTTCAGAAGTTGCATGTAGTACTTATCAAAAAAGAAAGAAAGAGAAAAGATTATTTTTCAGATTCTTATTTGAAAAAGAAAAAGAAAAACATTGATCAATCTGCTTAAAATTTGACAAGTGATTTCTTATATTAAAAAATTGCGCAAATTAAGCTCAAAGAAAATCTTAATTTGCAGCATGTATTATTAGGTTCTCTCACCTGCACAGTCCTTTTAAGTTTATCACATTTATCGTGAGGATAATGGTTATGTGGATAGTCTTGCTAACTATGCTATGCTCTTCAAGTGGATGATTTTTCTTGGCGGAATTCTCCTCCAAACTTTATTGGAGAGTGTCTCTATTGAGGAATAGATTTTTATATATAGATTTTGTTGATTTTTTTTTAAATGTAGGATATGAAAAAAACAACAAAAAAAGATCGAGAAGCCTAAGGCCTAAGATGAACTACTCGCTCTCCCATTCCATTAGTTAACACAAAAGCAGACAGCTGCGCAGGGCATGGTTGATTTTAAACTTGGCATGGGTTTTGATTTTATGTCGGCAAATTTCTCAAAAGGGGTTTGTTTTACAAACTATTTCTACAAATGGAGCTTTTTTTAAATTATTTCTTGCATGGTGTCATTTTTTACATAAAAGTTATGCAAATCGCAGAAGGCATTGACGAGTTCGGGCTGAGAGTGAAACATGACATTGGTCTCGCCAGTGTGACTGGCGATTTGAGCTCCATGGGACTCGCCAGTTTGACTGGCGAGTTGAGGCTTTTCCGAATTGGAAATTGCAAGTGGGACTGGCGAGTTACAGTTCCATGGGATTGCAGTGCTGAGCATGCCACGTGATCACCGCCTCCAGTTGCCATGTCGGCACTTGTGCACCTGCATGCATGTGAAACACTAAAAAAACTCTGCATCTAGAGATTCAGGTAGCAGAAAAGCAATCAAGGAACTCGTATGCTTAATTATATTATACACATGCAACTTTATCAAAAGATTAATAAAATATATTTTTAATTTCTATAATGTCAATAAAATTTATTAGTATCATTCCTCGTGTTTTGGATTTGATTAATTTACTCTCTAAATTTTGGAAAAATAATCATTTCTGCGTTCTTTAATTATCACAAACAATTTTTATCGTGAGGAAAAATGAAAACTACTCTATTTTATAAACTTCTAATACTTAAATTGATTAAAATTAAAGTTTGAAGACTAAAACTAAATTTTAACGAAATTTCCGAAATTGGAAACATGCTTTATCCTTATTAAAATTATGAACTTAATAAAGAGACCTGTAAGTGGAACCAGCAGTGCATGGAACTTGCAACCACAACTCACCAGTTGCATGGAACTTAATAAAGAGACCAAGCTCAACTCGTCAGTGAAACTGGCGAGTCCCATGGAGCTCAAATTGCCAGTCACACTGGCAAGACCAGTGCCACGTGTCACCCCCAGTCCGAACTCGCCAATGTCTTCTGCGATTTGCATGACTTTTACGTAAAAAATAACACCATACAGAAAATAGTTTGAAAAGAGCCCTATTTACGAAAATAATTTGTAAAACAAACCCCTTTTGAGAAATTTACCTTTTATGTCCCCTATATTTATGCTTGTAAGAAAATATTATATATTAAAATCTAATATACAAGAACTATCTCAAAAGCTTAACTTGTTAGCTGAAGGACCTTTATATATATATATATATATATATATATATATATATATATATATATATATATATATATATATATATATATATATATATATAAAAGGAGAAAGATGTGGTAGGGGTGAAAATATATTTTTAGCTAGTAAATGAAAAAACATATTTAATTTTATTTAGTGATTTAAACATTTTTAGATTTGTAAGACCGGACCTTTAAGGCCAATCCTAACATTTTATGGGTCCGGTTTAAAATAATTAATAAAGGACATTGATGACCTAAGGTAAGTTTTTATTAATTTTAACTTTGAAAATTTTTTCTCAACTAATGCTACCATCACAAGTATACATTTGTCAAATTATTAGGTTTAATTGAATCATTAACTTCATCATTCTCAACCTCACTTACATGATTTTCATTATTCAAATATTCATTTGATTGATCTAAATTTTCATGAGAACCTACACTTTTTAGAACAAATTTATCAATAACTCTTCCTCTTGTTTTTTCTTTTTTCTTTTTTTCACTTCCAAATAAATGTTTTTTAGGCAACATCTTATGACAAAACAAATACTCAATTAACAAACAAAAAAAGACAATAGCACCTGGATGGAAGTAGAAGCCAAAACTGAATATTCTCTCAGGACAATTAACAATATTAATGTGATAAAAATTATAAATGGACTTGAAAGGAAAAAAAAAAGTCCCACACAAGTAGTATTCTTATTTCAACCATTGAGTATTATGTTTTGCATAGGCTCCCCCAATTATATATTCACAAGACAAGAATATCACGTTCGCAAATATTCACTTAGACTACAACTATGAAAAAGTGAAAGAAAATATAAAGGTTGGTCATTTTGTCTTATTTTTTTTTATTCTTAAATTCTTAATTAAGGTAAAACAAACTTTATTTCACTTTAAATATTAAGTTACAACCACAATACCAAATTACGACAAACAGCAAGTAAAACAATACTAATGCATCATTTGATCAATCCAACACCAATTATCCAAGTCAATATATATATATATATATATATATATATATATATATATATATATATAGAGAGAGAGAGAGAGAGAGAGAGAGAGAGAGAGAGAGAGAGAGAGAGAGAGAGAGAGAGAGAGAGAGACTGGAATAATATTATAGAGTGAATGAATGGAAAATAACCTTTGAATTTCAAGCCTTGCGAGTTCAATAATTCACTGGGTAATATGTAATCGTCATTTGTGGCATAAGTATCAATGTCATTGTCGACCTTCTCCATTATTTGGTCCTTCCTTGCTTGACTTGTTGGCTTATGTTCATAAAGGAAACCACAATCCAATTGTCATTGGCAATGATAATCACTATTTAGATTCAATATGATATTAATAATCAGTGTATTATTCTTCCTTCTTTTTTTCTAGGTTCTCCCTTCTGTAGTTCCTTGCTTTCCATACCTTTTATCAGGAAAAAATATTATCGATTCCACAAAGCTAGAAATTGGTGCAAGCTATTGAATAATTTGTTGGAAATTCAATGTTCAATTGCTTGTAACCTTTAAATTTGAGGTTGGAACTTGGGGACTGTTATTGGGTGCGCTATATCGAAAAGTGGAGAAGAAACTAAAAGGGTGAGTGATGCGAACTATTTATTATTATTATTATTATTTTTGATGATTCATTAGTGTGTCAGTTGGTAAGCCATATCAAAATGATTTTTTTTTAAATACTGCAGCAAATAAAAATTTGGTCCCCTGGGCCCGGTGCAACTGCACCTTTGAACATAGTCTAGGGTCCCCTGCAGACTTTCAATGTATTTAGTAATAATGACTACTAAATACATGCTTGATGATAGAATGTTTATAGAGTACCTATAAATAATAGTTTTTGATTTCTAAGTTTCACACCTAAAACAAAAATCTAATACACCATTTATAATGAGAGAGCTTGGAAGAATCAAGTTTTGCACTTCTTCACAATTACAATGGTTGGAGGTAATTTCACACGTTTTGCAATTCATGAAGTTTAGTCTCTACATAATTTTTTTAGTAGATAAAGATTTCATGGTTTCTCCATCTCACCCTTTCATGACCACATGATTTCGATTATAACATGATTTTGAGTATAGGTAAATGATTTTTGGTGAATTAGGTTTTAATGAACTTTCTTATTTGTGTTATCTTCTCACCTTTTTTTTTCTATTTTGTTTTTCTTTTAATTGTATTTGTAGAAATGCTACTTTAGTTACAAATTCATGTGAGTTTTTTTTTTCTTCCAATTATAATTGTCGGGTTAGAATACATTGATTTGTATTTCTTATTATTAATTTCTCCTAGATTTTTTGTCATATATATTATTTGATATCACTTTCTTAGACGAATATTTAATCTCTTATTTATTTATTTCTAATAATTTTATTTTTATTACGCTATTTTTTTCATTAGATATGTATTTGTTTTGTTTGCTTGAATCACTTTTAAAATTATGATTATTTTTTTTTGCTGAAGTGTATATTTCGATATTTCTTCCATTTTATTATAATCAATCTTTTTTTTAAAAAGTAATAAAATATATTACCAAACAAAGTTTTTTAAAATATCAATTATTTAGTATTTGATTATTTTCTTCAAATCATATGTGTATTACTTGTCAAAATATCCTGAATCGATTCTTATCTTATTTAACTAATTTAGTTTTGTTTAATAAAGAATTAAATTCCTCATAGTATAAATTTTTTAATTAAGTTAATAATATATATTTTAAATAAGATTTATGCACAATAGTTAATCGATGTTAATATGATCGATTAAATTGACTTAATTATATTAAACTTCATTAACTTTAATCTTCAACATGTTCATATATATATATATATATATATATATATATATATATATATATAATTATTAACCAAATCTCCAAATAAGGTAGAAAAAAGCTAAACGATACATCTTAATTTTATTTTAATATCATATACAAAATTTTATCATTTATTTACAATTTTATAAATCATAACATTAATTAAGAATCTCCTCTGCGCTGGGACAGATTTGCTACAGCCACACAGTTTATATAAATGAACTCTATTTTACTATTAGAAGAACAAAAATCATCCATTCATAAAATTAGGAAACCAAATGTTATAATTAAAAAGTTAAGAAAAATAAAATCATAAATTTGAGAAATTATGGAGATCAAAATTATAATTTAGTCTATCATATTATATTTGTGGGTGTATTTTTTTTTCTTTTCTATTTTTTTCCAATTTGAATAGTAATTTTATACAAATAGTGCTCAATCTATATGACTATAGAAAAGGCTTGTGTTAGATAAGTGAAAAGCAAAACATGTGAGGCTCCGTGAATATATATATATATATATATATATATATATATATATATATATATATATATATATATATATATATATATATATGACTATAAAAAAGCAAAACATGTGAGAATTAATGATGATAATGTTAATTTTATAACATTGTTATTTTTTTTTATCTATTTATTATTATTTTTATTTGTGTAAAAAGACTTAGGATCACAAATATTATGAGTGGGAGGGAGTAGTTGATATGATTTGGATGCCATATAGGAAGGGCAAATATACACAATCCTTCCTTGACATCTTTTTGTTCTCTAACTTTCTTTGTTATTGCTCATAGTTATGCCCTCATCTCCTTGAGAAAGTATTGTAGTAGTTTCAACACATGCAAAGGATTCCTTGATCACTACCTAACCATTATCCCACCATGCCTTGGGTTTCTCCTTGAACTTGCATGGACAACTACTTGGACTAGTTCCACCTAGGATAGAAATTCATTTTTGTTGTGGTAAAAAAAATCAATAAAAGGTTAGGGGTGAACTTAGAAATACAAGGTTGCGGGTGAGACTAGCCCTAACCTAGTGGAGAGTAAAACCCAATTGGAGCACAGAAATGATGGTGCTGTGAGTGATAATATATCTACTCTCAGTCACCAAACAAGGCACTCACTCAAACTCAACACAGAGAGAGATATGGCAGATTACGACGAGAGATACGAAGGGAACGGAGAAGAAGAGGAACTTCACAATTCTCTTCCTCATCCTCATCCCCAGCCTGATTCCTCTCCTCACCCCACCCACGACGATCTCACCGATTCCAAATCTCACGTATGCACTTTCTCAATCTCCCTTTCTGCTTCACTAATTAATTACTTTTCTCTTTCCCTCCCCTTTTTTGTGTTTATTTCTGCGCCGTTTCATGTCGATGCGCAATTAGGGTTTTTCTGGCTTTCTCCCTTTCCCTAAGCTCTGGGGTTTCGGTTCAGGGTTTTTCTGTTTCCCCTGTTTTTGAATCTTAACACCACTGTTGCGTGTAAAACTGACTAGAGCTGTGTAGGTTATTGGGAGATTTGGGGTTGGATTTTGTTCTCTGATTTCCCCCTTTCTGTGTAATTAGAGATACTTAAGTTCTGATAAGGTCTGTGCTTTGTGTACTATGCTGCTGTGTCTTTTCTTGCCAAGCTATCACTAAAAGTTGATGCTTTATCATATGATTTTAAATATAATATCAAATATAAATCATTAAAAATTGGGAACATTGGATTTGGCTGCTTTTCAGGTATTTTATGAGCGATTGTGATGTATTCTTTGCAGATTGGTTTGTGACTGTGGCTTGTGTGGTGCCTGTTGTTTGGTTCTTGTATGCTCAGTGTGATGCTGATTGTGAAGCATATGCTTGTTTTTCACTCTACTTTTGTATGCATCATTGCTATTATCAAGTTTGAAAGATAAGGGTTTGTTTACTCTCTGTTAATCTTTTGATTTTCTTTTGGAAGCATGGGTCTCGCGATTATGACAGAGACTCTTCCAGAAGCAGAGATAAGGAACGGGAGAAAGGGAGAGACAGGGAAAAAAAAAGAGAGAAGGGAAGGGACAGGGAAAGGGATAGAAGTAGGGATAGGGATTCAGAGAGAAGTAGGGACAAGGACAGAGATAGGGAGAAGAGCAAGGACAGGGAGAGGGACCGGGACCGGGATCGTGATGGTGGTGAGAAGGAAAGGGATCGTGACAGGGACCGCCATCATAGAGATCGACACAGGGATCGTGGTGAGAGAAGGGAAAGGACAAGGGATAGAGATGACGATGATCATCACAGAAGTCGTGACTTTGACAGGTAAAAGTTTGTTTGGGATCTTATCTGAGTTGGAGCTTGAGGGTTTTCATCAGCATCAGTTTTTCAGTAGATATTCTTATTGCATGCAATGTATTGTATTGTCTTGCATCTGAATTCACACTTGTATTCCCAAAACTTCAGTGGCATTTTTATTTCCAATTAATTGTTTATCATTCACATTCATATTCTCTTTTCAATTGTTTTCTGACGTTATTTGATAGTACAGAAGAAGGGATTATGATAGAGAGGATAGGCATAGGCACAGGTCTCGGTCTCAGTCTCAATCCCGGTCAGGGGGTCGATCTGAGCATAGATCAAGGTCACGTTCTCGTTCACGCTCAAAGAGGTAAATTCTTGGAAAGATCCTTAACATACAGTATATAAATGTCTGCTTAACATATCATGCATGTGACTGCCATTTGGGAATTCTGTTTTGTTTTATAAAATAAAATAGTTGGTGGATGTGCAAATGGAATGGAACTAGTATAATGTTGTGAAAGCATGTGGAAAAATGAAATAGTTTAAATAGATAACTAAAAATCCATTTTATTTCAGTTCAGGTACATCCTTAATCCTTAAATAATTTAAATTTCAGGAAATAATTCAATCAGAATACCTTAATATGGCCAAATGATGGGGACCTCTATCATTATTGCAAATATTATAGGTGACAGGGCACCCCTTTATGTTCCTTGATCATTTCAAAACATCTTGTTTTAAGAATTTTGTTAGATGTGGTTGTGTTTTACTTTAATTATCGATTGACCCAGGTTCTTGGCTTGAATAGTAGCATCCATTGTTGGAATAACTAATTTAATTTACTTGCAGCAAAAGGACTAGTGGTTTTGATATGGCTCCCCCTGCCTCTGCTATGTTGGCTGGTGCTTCTGCTGTTGCAGGTACATTTACTCATGTATATATTATGCAATTTGTAATCTTAACTGCTTTTTCTCTTTGTTTGTCCTAGTATGGAAAATTCATATCAAATTGCATGGTGTTAACTTGGTAAGCTTTGTTCAGTTATTATATGAATATATAGCTTTTGAGGACTGGTTTCCCATGGTGTGTAATTTTGTCTTTCTTTTTAATTAGTGATATAATTCTGGAACTAAAAGATGCTTTGGTTTTTTGTTTTGTGTTTGGTGTTTGTTTGTTTTGTTTCTATGTCTTGTCATATGTTCTAAGAAGGCAATGTTGGGCTACTAGCCCCACTCTGCTGACAATTGGCGTGAGCCGACATCTGTAGCTTTTATGTCCACGGAGGAATCAATGCACCTGTTTTTGGTGGGTCTTGTTCGTCTTCAACTGGAAACTATTACCTACTTTGGTAGACACAAATATTATCTCTAAAGCTTGTTTACAATGCTCCTTTAATCTTATTGATACAATATATGCAACAAGGTTTAATTATGCTTAAGCTCGTGCCTATTGGAGCAAAAGGATCCATTTGATTCTTATGTACTAGGATTGCAGAAAGTGAAAGTAGTGAGTTTGTTCTGAGATGCAATTTTCCTTCGTTTGCAGGTCAGATCACTGGGGCTAACCCTACAATTCCTGGAATGTTTCCAAATATGTTTCCGTTGGCTACAAATCAGGTATTTTTTGTTTCTTTATTCCCAGCTATGGTTATTTAGTTTGATTTCTTATTAATTTCACTTTATTCTTGTTTCTTTCTTTTTAAAGATGCAACAATTTAGTGCTCTCCCTGTCATGCCAGTGCAGGCTATGACTCAACAGGTAAAAATGCTTTTCAGTGAGATGGGATTTAGTGATTTATCTTTTTTTCCCTTTTATCATATGACTTTCCCTGATTATGGCCTGTTTTTGATGTACTGAATTTACAGGCTACTCGACATGCTAGGCGGGTGTATGTTGGAGGCCTCCCTCCTACAGCTAATGAGCAGGTAATATAGAATATTCGAATTTCTAACTGGAAATAGTTAAGTTGGTTTGGCTATCTGCTACATATCCTTTTTGCCAATTAATTTAGTCATTTGATCAAAGCTTGTTAGAGTATCTTACCACACTCTTTACTTCTGATTCTTGTGATATTTGAGTTGAGGAAACAATGCTTAGTGTCCCAGTCCCACTATATGTGTGGGTTTTATGTTTTAATTCGAACTTTGTCTTCAAATCTTTCAAACATTTAAAAAATTAAGAATCAATATCTACTCAGATTTCTAAATTTAACAATCCTACTTGAGAGACCATTTGTTTGTGACAATTTGGCTTTTTTTTTTTTTAATCTTTTTCTGATCTTATTATTCTGCAGTCAGTTGCAACTTTCTTCAGTCAAGTTATGGCTAAGATTGGTGGAAACACTGCTGGCCCAGGTACATAATAAACTTCAATGAATTGTGTGCCAGTTTGCTGACTTTGTAATGTGACTAATTGATTTAATTTGTGTGCAGGTGATGCTGTGGTCAATGTTTACATTAATCATGACAAGAAGTTTGCCTTTGTGGAGATGAGGTCTGTTGAGGAAGCTAGCAATGCGATGGCTCTGGATGGGATTATTTTTGAGGTATCTTTTTGACTGTAATCCAAAGCTTGGGTTCCTTTTTTCATTTTGTTATGCAAGAATGCAAGTATATCCATTGGTGCTAATCCAAATTTCTTTTTTAATTCAGGGGGCACCTGTTAAGGTCAGGAGACCTACTGATTATAATCCTTCCTTAGCTGCTACCCTAGGCCCAAGCCAACCTAACCCAAACCTTAATCTGGGTGCTGTTGGCTTAACACCTGGGTCGGCCGGTGGACTTGATGGTCCTGATCGGATTTTTGTTGGTGGACTTCCATATTACTTTACTGAAACACAGATCAGGGAGCTTTTAGAGACTTTTGGTCCTCTACGGGGTTTTGATCTAGTGAAAGATAGAGAAACGGGTAACTCAAAGGGTTATGCATTTTGTGTTTACCAGGATCTTGCAGTTACAGATATTGCGTGTGCTGCTCTAAATGGAATAAAGATGGGAGATAAGACTCTTACAGTTAGACGAGCTAATCAAGGTGCAAACCCACAGCAGCCTAAACCTGAGCAAGAGAGCATTTTAATGCATGCACAGCAGCAGATTGCACTGCAGGTTTGATGGGATTGTCCATTAAATTGTATTTGTTACCAGGATCACTTGTACATGTGTTTAAAATTCTAACTGCTTTATACTTTTGATTTCTGTAGAAACTTATGTTGCAGCCAGCCTTAGTGGCAACAAAAGTGGTGTGTTTAACTCATGCAGTTTCTTCTGATGAGCTCAAAGATGATGAAGACTATGATGAGATTCTTGATGATATGAGACAGGAGTGCTCCAAATTTGGTAATTTCTGATTTAGTTTGCTTGTCTCACTGTGAAGTGTGAACTAATATTAATTTTCTGTGTTATTTGTTTTACAGCCAATTTGTAGTCCCACATTCTCATAGAGAATCAGGCCTAACTTACAGACTGAAGCCTCTATAACCTTTGTCTTCACATGCTTGTTCATTGCATGTCTATGAAAATTTATTTGCATATTTCACTGTTTTTTGTTTTCACTTTATGCAGGTACTTTGGTGAATGTGGTGATCCCACGACCACCGCCTGATGGTGAACCTGCCGCAGGAGTTGGAAAGGTGTGTTGTTGACCTATTCTGGAAATTCAGTCTCCTAGTGTCAATTATAGAAATTAAGAGCACATAATTTGTGTCTTATTTTTCCCCCCTTTCCTAATGCTGGGTTGATGTGGTTGTGGAATCAAAATAATAGTTAATGTGAGGGACCGAGGATTTGCCAGAAATTACTGTTGGAAAATGAATATTATGTATAATTGCTTTTCAAGGTGATTTGCTTTAGGAATAGACATGCTATAAACTGCAAGTAACTTTGTATTTGCAGGTGTTTTTGGAGTACGTTGATATTGATGGTGCTACAAAAGCCCGTGCTGGATTAAATGGGCGAAAATTTGATGGAAATCAAGTAGTAGCTGTTTTCTATCCAGAGAACAAATTTGCTCAGGGAGATTATGAAGGCTAATTGTATGTTATTTGGATTCTATCTTGATTAGTAAGGATAATCTTTTGTATTATTATCATAAACTTGTAAGCTAGAGTTGTGGTCATAGTACATAAACTTAGATGCGAGTAGTAAGAAAGTCATGATGGACAATTTATTAAAAATAGTTTTATCGGTCTACATGGATCCTGTCTGGTCCCTTGAGAAATTATCGATTTGCTTGAGTGAGGTTTGTTTTGAAGTAGACTTCTGCATTAGTCAAATTAAAGTTTGTTGCTGGTGATTCTACTGATTTTTCCATTACTCAATGTATTGGCTAAAATATATGTCTCTTCTATTTTCAATATATTTATTGGGAATAAAAAAATATATTTAAATATATAGTTTTATCTTAAAAATGTATTTTTTTAGAAGACAGGTTCAAATCGATCTCTGCATCGGTTTTAGACCGGTTGAACTGGTTCTAAAATTTCCTGTTTTTGAGTGTCCGGAACCAGTCAGGTGACTGGATCCTAGTTGGGCTGATTGTAACTAGTCCAGTTTGATATTCAAAACAATGATTTTTTAAAGGACACATGCATAATGGTGTGTATATATATATATATATATATAAAGTTATAACTGTAACTTCGATCAATTATTATACTGTTGGATTAAAATTGATGTAATATTTGATTTTTTTATTATTTAATTTTTACAAAATTTAATATAAACATGTAATATAATTTACCAGTCAGATTGATAAAGTCATATCATAAGAAATTATTGAATGGTGTAATTGTTCACTAGGATAATTTGATTCTTATATATATATATATATATATATATTATTTATTCATGTTTACTTAAAGACTGATAATATTACGCTTTCTTGATTTGTTCTTTTCCTATCATTTCAAACCAAAATCTTGCTTAAAATTCAAAATAACACAATTAATAGCTATTGTATTTTACTATTTTTCACAAAATAATAGAATCATATAATGAATTCAAGAGAATATATAGACAGTTCAAAAATTTATGACACCTCATCGCAAAGTCAAATGATTGTAAGTAGTGGATTGCATATCGCTTAAGTTTTTTTTTTTTTTTTATTAACAAATGTTGGTTGTTATTTGTTAATTTTTTATTAATAAAAAGAATTAAAGATAACCTAAACGCTAAACTCTAATACTATAGTAAGTGCAATGCAGGGGATAAATATTTATTTTTATATAACTAAAATTATTATTTTCATTCTTATCTTCTTTAGACGTACATTTCACAAATTATTCCCAAGGAAAAAATTTCTCTCAACTAACCTCAAAGCACCATTCTTTTATCTATATTTATACACTGTATTTAATTTTCTTTAACTACTAATCCCTTCTAATTTATCTTTTTTATCTATATAAAAAAATATTTATTCTATACAATATATACTAAAGGATTGGATACCAACATGATAAGACATAGTTGGTAAATAACTTTATCCTTTAAATTAGTGGTGGACCTATATGTGTTTGGCAAATGCATTTTCTTATTTTAATAATAAATTAACATGTATTTATCTTAAAAATTATAATTTGCATCCTTTAATTTTATATGTTTGAATTCCCTAACCTATTTTTATCTGAGAATAAATAAATACGCCCTCTTATTTTAATAAAATATAAGTATTTATATTAAAGTTTTATATATATACTTCTTATTTTTATGTGTTTGAATCTATTATTTTTTTTCTTACTCTTTTATATTATTAAACTTATTTTTCTAAATAGGTTGTTCTTGCTAATCCTGGGTCCTAGATTTGTCATTTTTTTAAAAATAATATGAGGTGACATAATTAATAGATAACTTACATAATTTTAAAATACTATAGCTTTTCATATTTTTTAGAGTATATAAATAAGCTTATAAAAAAATGACAACAAGTATTGGTTTGGTCTATGAAAGTTATCTAATTTTAAAATTATCACAGTTTTTTAATTGCTTCAATAGTTATCAATTGAGTATATATGGTGGAAGCAAAGTTCAGAATGGGAGAAATGTATGTTTTATATGATTTTTATCAACAAAAGATAAGGCCAAAGCAACTTACATGTTGCAACTACTTCATTATTAACTTGCCAAAAAAATTGTCTACACGACTTGGTAAACTAACTGTAACTCATGCATATATTTCTGGAAAGTTGTCTAGTACGTTCCAATAAGTATGTGGAGGAGATCCAGTTCTTGGTCACGAGATGGAACTTCAATCACCGATTGAAAAGAGAATATGAGGTAAGAACCCATTAAATACTCCACCAAAAAGCTAGCTTCTTCTCTCATTATCTCACTTACCCAACCAATCATCAAATAGGCTAGCTAGACTTATCACATGAATGTCATAAATATGAATCATGATCATGTAACTGTCTAAGGAGAATATATAAGAATGCATGTCCATGACCAACATTTGTGTCAAAAAATAATTAGCCATTAAGATGAAGCATTTGAGAGACATGACTTTGACATTCACATTGACATGGATCTTCTGGCTAAGCCTAATAAGTGGCAGATGCTTGTCTCAGGTGGTGCAGCCGCGGGTTCCGCCGGGGCAACAGGTGCCATGCTTCTACATATTTGGTGACTCATTGGTTGACAATGGAAACAACAATGGGATCCTAACCCTTGCCAGAGCAAACTACAGGCCTTATGGCATTGACTTCCCAGGGGGTGCAACTGGACGCTTCACCAATGGTCGAACTTATGTTGATGCCTTAGGTACAATTCTATACCATTTCTTTGTATATGATATCTTCATTGCATGCTTAAGCTAGTGATGAATAATATCAATACTTGGCCACTGGCCAGCGTTTAATCATCATGCTGAATAGCACTTGAGTTATTACTAATAAGAAATATGTTGATATTCAAGTTACATAATATTAGCTCTCTTGATGTCACACTCACTAGGGGGACAAGATTTTAAATTGCTATCAGGGTCGCAGTTTCGTCACATTTCTTGATATTGTAGGAAATTGCAGACAAATGCAGCCAA
Organism: Glycine max; assembly: GCF_000004515.6. NCBI lineage: Eukaryota > Viridiplantae > Streptophyta > Magnoliopsida > Fabales > Fabaceae > Glycine > Glycine max. The sequence goes on from NC_038242.2 coordinate 50,709,517, forward strand.
TGTACATGGCCACATAACGTGATCGCAAGCACTAAAAAAACCTTGACGTTATAGGTTTATACCTCATTTCACCGTTTTACGAATAGAAAAGAAAAAATCTCTTTGATGTTACATAGCTAAAATTTTTATTAATAGTACAAAGAAAATGTTCCATACTTGTCTGATATGCTTACCCCCACCATATGGATTTATTTTGTAGTTAACAACTACCGAACAGCAATAACATGCCAAGTTTTTCTTATAACGTGTTTATTTCTGAGTTATATTTCATTTGACTAGCGTTGCAGCAAAAACTACAATAGTAACTTCTGTATTATTTGCACCATTTTACGTAGTTTTACCCTTGTTGAAAGACGTACGTATCACTTACCAATAAGAGCCTACATGTACATAGCTTAGCTATTATTACTTAAGACTACTAAAATGTCGACAATTGCAGCTCAGCTTCTGGGTTTCCCAACATATATTGCTCCGTACTCAAGAGCAAGGGGTTTGGAACTATTAAGAGGAGCTAACTATGCATCTGGAGCAGCAGGCATTAGAGAAGAAACAGGAAGTAACCTTGTATGCAAATTCATATTCATGAGTATTTTGAGAAATTAAGCACATATTAATTTACATATCTTTCTGTGAGGCACAATAATTCCTGAGCCACCTTCTCTGATTTTCTTATGTAATTGTTTGCAGGGGGCTCATACATCATTGAATGAACAAGTGGCTAACTTTGGCAACACAGTGCAGCAGTTGAGAAGGTTCTTCAGAGGAGACAATGAATCACTTAATAGCTACCTCAACAAATGTCTATTCTTTTCAGGGATGGGAAGCAATGATTACCTGAATAACTACTTTATGTCAGATTTTTATTCAACTAGCTCAGATTATACTGTTAAAGCTTTTGCAACTGTCCTTCTTCAAGATTACTCTCGCCAGCTATCTGTAAGTTATTGACATTTAATTCTAAATTACTCTACATATATTAGCATTCAGGGTCATGTTAGCAATCATTTCATTCCTATGAACACAATGTAGTTATCTTAGTTAAATTAAAATGTGTGTGCAATAGCTAATTACTGATTCCATGATCACTTGCGTTAACATTTAGTACTATGTGGTTTCTCTTATTAGTCCACAGTCTAGTTGGTCTACTTTGGCTATTTGCTTTGAATTTTTAATCCTATAAATTAAGAAGGATTCAATTTGTCTTGCATGTCCTTATGATAGATTATTACTGATGTGTTCACTTAAAATTGTCCAGCAACTATATTCGCTAGGAGCACGAAAAGTGATGGTTACAGCAGTTGGCCAAATTGGCTGCATTCCATATCAACTAGCCCGTTTTCACGGTAACAACAGCAGATGCAATGAAAAAATCAACAATGCCATCTCGTTATTTAACTCAGGCCTTAAGAAAATGGTTCAGAACTTCAATGGAGGGCAGCTTCCAGGAGCGAAGTTTGTGTATCTGGATTTTTATGAAAGCAGTCAAGATTTATCTTCAAATGGAACATCATATGGTAATTCTCTTTTTCTTAAACATGCCTTCTAAATTGTAATCATGTTAAAGCACATGCTCTCTCAAAAGCTGATTTTGCACTCTATATATATTATTTTACACAGGGTTTGATGTGATAGACAAAGGGTGCTGTGGAGTTGGCAGGAACAATGGGCAAATTACTTGCCTTCCTCTGCAACAACCATGTGAAAATCGTCAGAAGTACTTGTTCTGGGATGCTTTCCACCCCACTGAACTGGCCAATATTTTACTAGCAAAGGCAACATACAGTTCACAATCATACACCTATCCCATTAATATTCAACAGTTGGCAATGCTGTAAAAGTTTTGTTTATGTTTGATATTGTCTGTTTGTGTGGTGGATAGATTTATAGTATTCATGATATTATGTTGTAAGAATGTGTTCTTGGTGCTTAAACCATTTGATTTCCTTTGTACACGTTGTGATGCCATTGTGAAGGAATAATAGTAATAATACGATAAGGATGCTTCAGTCTAATCATATATGAATCACTTCAGGCAGCCTTGGATTTTATTTTATTTTGCTCCCTTTCTTCCTTCTCCAGTATTTAATTTGTGCCACTCATAGTTCACAAATTCATTATTGCTTCAGTAGAAATTAGTTGATAACGTGTACGATTATATATATAGGAGGCTGACAGTTAAATTGGAATACACTATCATTGTAAATATTTTTACCAATTTGGTAATTAAACTCTCATTTTCCAAACATATCCTTACTGATTGACAGTGTAAAAATCTTTATATTGATAGTGTATAAAAAATGAAACTCTGATTTTAAAGCATTTTTAATGAGTTAAATTACCAAATATATTAATGGAATCTTATACATTTCTCTAGGCAGTCAATTGCAAATCTGGTTAAAATATCTGCAGAAAAGTGCATAGTCCAATTATATTATAAGAAAAGTAGAAAAAGAGGTTATGTAACCACTAGTTCATATGAAAGTTGTAATTGTAAATGTAGGTAGCAGTACATGAGAGCCATTCTGACCATTAATAGATTCCTATACTAAATTTGTTACTCCACACACTTCTAATTACTAAATGTAAACTGATCATTCAAGCTGACACCACAAGATTCCACTTATTAGCAGGCTCAATTTATAGCTCAGCAAGTTGCCTTATGTTTATAGGATAAACAAAATTGGGGTTCCCATTAAAAGCCATTCTTCCCATGAGAATGTTCACTGCTTCTGTTGGGTGGAATGCATCCCAGAACACGTACTGACGCCTATTGGGGCATGGTGTTTGGAATGGAAGACATGTAATTTGGCCTCTGTTTCTTCCAATGCCACAGCACCCTCTATTTACCACAGCGAACCCTACACAGAAAAAAAATTAAACTATTAAGAGCTAAACCATAAGTTTAAAATAATGTAACACTAAGTTTTGTTAGTGTTATTTTGAGGGGAATGCAATAGTATTTTTTGATTCATAGTACCATAAGATCTAGCATTGAGAAGGATGTCTTGAAACATTCGGGAACTATCAGCGAATATGAATCTGGCACCAGGTAGATTATTATTGAAATTTCCCAACATGGTCTTCACATTTTCATTGAAGGGTTGCACTAGCAAGTTCACTTCTTCAGAGCAGGTTCCGGTCGTGCTTTGAGCCAGTATGCTTGGAATACATCCCATTTCTCCCAGTCCAGCAATCACAAATTTCCTTGCTCCAAGATTGTAAAGCCTCTATAACACATCATGAACCATTAGTTTTTCCTTTTTTGACTCCTACACTATCCCATTAATTAATTGTTTGCAAAACATTACATTAAAACCTTCCATACATTTTTATTTTTTTATAAGCAAAAGATTCCATTATATGAAGGAAAACTAGCTTAAGCACAAGGTGTGCAAAAGCAAGGAATACAAAGTCTATTCTCAATACAAAAACAGCACCTTTTATACATTACATTAAGCTCCCCTAATTGTTTAAAAAACATTACACCATGTACACCTATAAGGGAGTTAATGTAAACGTTAAAAAAGTAAGGGATTGTGTGCAATCTCAAGAAACTAAGAAATCTTACCGTGAGCTGCTGGCTATATGTTTGAACCAAAAGATCAGCATACTGTTGTCCATTGTACTGATTTCTAGTGGGGTAATTAGGCATAAGGTAGTTGTTTAGGTAGTCATTGCTGCCCATTCCAACAAAGAATATGCACCGTGCAAGCGCTGTGGCCATATAGTCTGCTCCAAGATTCCCAGTAATTTGATTTAATGTGTTCTCAAAGTTCCTAAGTTGCTGATCAAATGGTATGCGTCCAACCTGCCCAAAATAGAACCAATTAAGATATAATCTACATATTTTATTTCAATCAATGAGTTGGAAATAGAAGTCAACTAATAAATTGAGGTTTTGTTGTGTATCTTTAAAATACAAAATAGTAACTGAACGTTTCCTAATAAGCAAAATAATAAAATGATCATACAAAAACAATAATTAAAAGTTGCTTAAAGTAATGTACAGGTCAAAATCTAAAATGATAAATGGATGTTACACACAAAGTTTCTGCCAGTGGCATCAAGGATTCCAGCAGCAGCTGAAGCATAGTTTACTCCATGAAGCACTTGATTCCCTGAGGCTTCTGTGTATGCAGGAATCAAGGGAAGTCCAAGCAGTTCAGCTGCATTAATATAAACACACCATTTTCAATTCAGGGAAATGATACATTATTCAAAGTATGAGATTTTAACTAGTTAATGATTACTAGGAATAAAATAAAAAGCACCAAAGTAATAATGTTACTGAAAGCATGCCTACAAAGAAAGTTTGAGGTTAACATGAATGATCTTTATGGCATTATTTTTAGAAAGCATTTGACGTTACATATTTTATTAGCAACTACTAAGATGCAACTCAATGCATGATTTTTTCTGGTGGGTAATTTCATAGGACCAATATTATCTTTATGTATTTGGTCACTACAGTCTAGTGAGAAACACTTGTGTAGGTTCTGTCCACACACAAATTAGGTGAGAGGATATATTCCCCAATTTAGTTTTAATAAATTAATCGACAATAAATAAGTTATCATGTGACAAAAACCAAGATTTGTATTATTATTAAGCATTAGGTGACAATGAGTTACTTATTGATTGGTTTAATCTACCCAACTTGGGCAGGCAGAGTCTGTCTACCCAAGTATTTTTCTGGTTCAAGGGCTGTGTAGTGTAGCTAAATATGCAGGAAGAGCCCATATCCTCTTTAATGCACCATTTACTGCAAGAAATTGCAATGACAGAAATTTATCTACCCTTTTTGCCACATATACCAATCACATATACAAAGCAGCATGGCCATTGAACCAGAAAAGAGAAATTTACAGTAAGCAATTACTTCAGAAAATCGCCTGCAGCTAAGAGTTAGGCCGTTAGGTGTAACAGTTGTTCACCTCATTAATGGTATTGGTAGCCTTGGCAGGCTTCCTATGTAAGAGATACTACACTTTTGACCCAAAAAGCTAAATGTTAAGAAAATGAACAATTCGACTACTTTACTTTATATTTCTAAATCTGTGAGGACAATCAATCATAAAGCTAGAAATCTGAATTTTTGTGACTAACTAGTCAAATTACATAAACTAGAAGAATGTTGTACGTTATATTTTCCTTCTAGCAAGGTATGTCATATGTGTCAAGTGGTCAATGTTGCTACTAAAAAGTATACCCTTATGACTCTCAATCAAGCTATGCTTGCAATAACAATGTATGCTAAGAGAAAGGGTGTAATAATTACTGAATAGTTAATAATCTCGATATATATAGGCTTTTTTAATTAATGTGATTGATTAGAACTAGAAAAAAGAGAAAAAGAATTGATAAGGGAGAGAAAGGTACCTATTTCATCAACCATAGTGTAGCCATTAGAGAAGCGACCAGTAGGGCCTCCATTGAAGTCGATGCCATAAGGGTAATAGTTGGCCTTAGCAAAGGAAGGAAGGTTGTTGTTGTTGCCATTGTCAATGAGAGAGTCACCAAATATGAACAAGGCAGGCACCATTTCTCTTTGGCCTCTCACTGCACCACCACTCATGATCAGCAACAATATGGAAAGCACCAAGAGTGGAGATAATCCAAACTTTGCCATCGAAGTGTGATCAGAGCCTGATGAGAGCCACAAGGAGCAAAGAACCTGTTGTTTTTATTAATTTGTATTTGTATGAATGAAACAAAAATAGAGTTTGACACACACACACACACACACACATATATATATATATATATGGTTTTGAAAGGAGAGGGAAGAGGGTTTAATAGAAGAAAGAATGGTAGTATATGGCGGTGGTTGAAATGCAATCAATACATTCACCCGTTCTCTACCTTGCAGTAATTATACATACTGAAGAATTCAACATTTGTGCAGGCAAGTATTTATTTACTTACTTCCCTTGTCCATTTTCAAGAATTTTTCCACACACTTTCACGCATGCACCCTCTCTCATTAATTTTAATTTCGTGACCGAACCGTGTCTGTGGGGACTTGAGGATAATGTATGTTAAGTACTTCACTTAGCATAGCTTGCCATGCCTGCTGCAATCTGCATGTTGCAGCAGAGAAAGTCAAACGAGTTATTATTACTGCATTTAACGGGACCCTTTAATCACTTCAAATATTACTAAATTCGTCACTAGTTTATTCATACTCATTTTCTTAATCTCTTTTTATTCTAGTAATCAATGTAAAAACACTTTAACTAGAAAAATTGAATGGGAGATTTCCAATATGTAAGAAATTATTTGTTACACTCATTATATACTCGTTACACCGCTTGAAATCTATAAAACTTGTGTCTTTAAATTCAGACCAGGGGGTAAAGCTAGTGATTTAAGAGAGCGATTCAACACTATTAAACCAAGTGTATTAGTATTTAGTAAAACGTTTTTCCATAAGAAAACAGAATCTCTTTTGATTTCTTCAGACACTTGTTAGCATGTTTGTTTGAATATTTCTCAAACATAAAAGATTTTTGAAAATGTTAACTTGTGAATAAGTAAGAATATAATTAAACACTTTTGTATAAGTGGGATTAGAACTTTTTTTTTTCATGGAGAATGATTGTAAAGTTACTAAACTTTTTTTCGTAAACATAAAATTGTTAGGAATAAATCATGTTATTCTTAAAAAAAATTGAGTAATTATAAAATATGTATTGGAAATGAAAGATTTTTTCTATATCAAATGTTATTTTAGCTAGTAATCAAAATTACGTTGTTGTCGGAGTATAATTGAGTTTCAAAGCAAAAGTAAAGTTTGATTAGAGGTTGTAGCATGTGGTTAGGTTTAATTTTTCTTTTAAAAATCATATGAATCAAACATAAAAATTATATACGATTCGGTTTAATTCATTTTAATTTAATATCAAATATGAATCAAATCAATTTTTTATGAATTAATTTAGATTGATTTTTTTATTTTACTAAAATAATTATTTCATTAAAATTTCTTTACTTTTCATCTTTTAAATCAAATTATCTAAAAAACTATTAATTGAAGTTTATAAAACTTGTTAATATGGTAAAGACTCTATAATAAACATTTGTCAACCTAATATTCAAAGTTGAATATAAGTATTATATTTTATATTATATGTAATTAATAATAAATTTTTTTTTATCAATATCATGTTTAGTACTTTTTAGTACTCAACCTTAATTGGAGTTAGTATCGTCATTCTAGTTTTTATTTTCAAAATAAAAAACATTAAAATAAATAATACAAATATTATATATTATTGTATTAACTATAAATATTATAATATAAATAAATAATTGTAATTTATTTGAATTTGATTGAGTTTCATAAACATTAACTACAAATCAAACTAAACCACATAATTTGATTTTTTTTTAAAAAAGTATTATAATTTTAACGTAGTTCTCAATTTTATATGTTTTATTTCTTTTATTTAGGTTTAATTAAATCTTAGATCTAATATATTTATTTTAGATACTATAAAAAATTAATTAAAATGTGAAATGAAAAACGCAGATAAAAGTTAATTTTATCAATAATTTACGCAATATGGGATATGCGCGTAGACTTCGGAGTTCAAACCCAACGTACAATAAATGAGTAGATAATTTATCATTTTTAAATTTGTTTAAAATTATATTTCTTATCATTCCATTTTATTTAGAATGAAATTTCTGATTTTAATTTTATTGTTTTCAATTTTTGATTTATTTTAAAAAATATTTTCACTGAAAATAAAAATAGAAATCCAGCCAAATATATTTTTATTATTATTTTTTATTTTTAGTGAAAATAAAAACAGAATTTTTCTATCCTGTTCTGAGTTCTGGGTTGACTTCTAACAAAACGTGGCTTTGTTTTCTTACCCTCCAATGTTGAACGGGTCAACACTCATAGGACTAATTCATTTTTATGATTGTGCTTAACTTTTTATTTTTTGAAAATTTTATTTTAACTTATTAATTTGATATATTTTATCCTAAATTTTTATAAAACTTGTAAATTTTACCTTCTATCCTTAAATTGGCGTGACATGCTCCCATAACAATAAAATTAAGGATAAAAATGATCAGAAAGTGAAAAAATTAACATTAAAATTTGTCAAAAAAAGTAAAAAATTCTGAATAAAAGTGTAATTATTATAGTATATTATGTCAACTCAAATAGGAAGATAAAATTGGCAAGTTTTTTTTAAAAGTTAAAGATAAAATACATCAAATTTATTTGTTGAGAGTAAACTATAAAAAAATTAAAAAATAATAAAAAGTACAATTAAATCAAAAGAAAATGATACGATACAATATAAAAAACATAAAAGAAAACTAAATTAAAAGTTATCGGTGATCTTATTTGATATTATTAAATATAAAATAACATATTTTTTAGACAAATTATACCTCTAATATAAAAATACTTAATTACACCATTTTTCTTTTATTTTAAAAAATTAGCTTGTTCCATAAAAAAATATTGTGTTACACTTTGAATTCATTTTAATGTCTTAAAATCAAAATTCCTTTTCCATTGACTTTTAACATTATTCACAGCTATTTTTGAACCCTTCTTTTTCATCTTAAAACTTTAGAAGATAATTCGAAGTTTCAATGAATTCCAAATTAATAGAAAAATGTCAAAAACGATTTTTAGAAATTAAAAATAAAAGGTTTTTATTAAAAAAAACTACAATTTTTGTATTTCAATGTAATAAATACATTTTTTCAATAAAAAATATTTTTTTGGATGTTTTTGTTTAATTCATAAGAATAAAAAAAAGGTATGAAAAGATTTATAATAATTCACACACCTTGTTCAATTAATTGAGTTTCACTCCCTCTTTCCTATTTTAGGTTTTTAAAATAAAGTGTTTTACTCATTTTTTGAAAATCTTCTTAAGCCTTTGGACTAAATGTTCCCACAACATATGCTATAGTTACAAAATATTTCTTTTTTCAATTACTTTTATCTCACTTTCTTCTTTGTTTCTAGTCTCTCCCTCCTTTTGATATCCATTATTTGATTCTTTTAATTTCTATTTATTCTAATTCTTAACAATTTAATTATCTATTATTGATTGCATCTCATCTTATCTTATTTTATTTATCTTATACATAAATATAAGATAAACTAATATGCTTAAAAAAATAGAAGATAAAACAATTTTTCTATTTTAATTTGTCTAATCTAAACTATATATATATATATATATATATATATATATATATATATATATATTTATTTATTCTATCTTGTCGATTTTGTTTTTATAATAAATATTATTATTATTTTGGGATGTTACACTCTATGTATCCCTTCTGTGAAATCTAATATAAATTCAGTAATTTGACTCTCCAAATTACTGTGGCTATTCTTGGTTTTGTTATTTTGACCGCTACAAATCGTTGCTTGGCTATGGTTCATTTCTTGGCTAACAAATAGTATTGATGGTCAAGATACATATCTTTTATCCTTAAATAAAAATCATGTCGATAAAGCTTTTTAACAAAATGATTTAAAAAATAATTAAAGTCAATTCAATAGTAGAATTTAATTTTCTTCGTAACAATCCCTGGAGTTCGATTTATTATAGAAAAAGGCTTACATGTACTACTAATACGTAGGGTAACTAAGAAATGCTCAATCTTCTAATCAATTTGTAAAAATAAAAAAAAACGGAGTAATAAAATAATCAAGAGGAGAGACTTCATTGTGTGCAAGGAAGCTATTAGATTAATCTAAACAGAGCGAACAAGATGGCATTAAGCATTTCCATCTCAAGATTAAAAAGCAATTTAGACTCTTGAATGAGCCTGATTATTTATGACCAAATTTCACTATCCACTTTTGCTTTTCATTGTTACTATGGCCTCAAGAATGGGATAACTAAGAAGCATTACATAGGTGACTAGGAAAAGTTGACCAAACATTTCTTCAAAATCCTTCACATTGAAATTGAATAGTCTCCATATACCAACAAAGAAGCTAACAATGTTGGCTATGAGTAATAGGACCAATGGAGCCATGAACACAGCTGCACCTTGGAAATCGAACCTACCTTGCTCATATTTCTTGAGCTTCTCTTTGTCAATGGCTTTGTTTGACAAGTTGAATTTCACCTTGTTCAACCCCAGCCACTTCTTGATTCCATCTATAATTGCAAATATGCTGGTAACTGACTTCAGAATCCAAATTCTTTGTTCATCCCACCACATAGCCACAGAGCCATCCCCAGATAGAACCTCAATCAAATGTTGAATTTGAGTAGATACATACACAAATGCAAACACTGCAAACCAAGGGTCCGTGGCCTGTGACATCATAAATAAATCAAAGCATGTCAAATTCAAGTCAGTGAAAAAGTTAACTTGATTATATTTCAATGCTAAATAACAGAAATATAGTATAAGGTTAAATTATTTCAAAATTTTTTAATTAGGTTCTTAAATTTTTAATTGGATCCTTATTCTTTTAAATTTTTTTATATTCGAGTCCCTAAGATTTTTAAAACCACTATAAATTGTCCTTTTCTAGCCGTTTCAAGCCGGTATAAATTACATCTAGGGACCTAATTATAAAAAATTTACTTGATCAAAAGACCTACTTACTCTTTTTTCTTTTTAATTTAGGAACCTAATTAAAAAAATTTATATAGTTTTAGACATCTATTGATTAATATAACCCAAAAGTAAATTAATTGAAGATTGGTCAAATATTTGAAAAGAAAATTTACCTTTGGAAACACAGTGATTCCTTTGAGGAGGCACACTTGAGGTACAATGCCATAGAGGATGAAGACAACAGCATAAAGGGATGACATTGTCATGAAGCAATAAGTGAAGGTGTGAATTATGGACATTCTTGAAAATCCATAAGTGAATGGGCTGTATTTGGAGGAGACACCAAGCAACAAAAGTTCAGACAACCACTTAACCAACTGAAGCATGCCTTCCTTGATGTCAGTGGGAGCACAACCTAAGAAACATGGTGTTTTGGGGTAAAGATATGCTGATTTCCATCCTCTGCTGTGAAGAAGATAGCCAGTAATAGTACTCTCTAGTAATATGCCATATGAGAATCCCACCTGTGGGGGGTACCAACCAAATTTACATTAATTGAATACCAAATATGGTATATATGTTGTTATATGCATATTATATATAAACACTTGCCTCTGTGCCCCAATTTGTGTTATTTTCGTAGGAACAAGAGGCCACTACTTGAGCTTCTCTTAACATTTCATCTCTTGAAATATTCTTTTTGCTACTTTTCTGTCCACGGATGGCCTTCAGTGATTCAATGTATGCGGTAGACTTGCCAAAGTACTTTTGTGCATCCTTCAGATAGTCGTCTACAACCATAGATTAAAAATAAAAAAATAAAACACAAACCGGTAAATCACATACTCTCTCGCCATAAAATAGAATAATAGAGAAAACAAATTTTTTTGAGGGAAGACCAAACTTTATGTCATACCCCATTTTATTAAAAGTATGTGAAATATATTACAAGAGAAAAGCAGGTAGATGTGGGGTAATATCAGATATAAAATTGAGGTTAATTATATTTTTCCTTAAAGATATTTCTTTTTTTAGTTTACTACCTAGTTTTTTTTTTGTTACTTGGAAGTTTTCAAACTTTTACTTTTAGTATAAGTTATTAGGCTAAGTCCATTTAATAATGTTACACTTTTTTTAACATATCACATCATTAATTAACTTGTTATGTTATCATTTAACATAAGACTAATGACAGATATTAAAAATAAAATTTTAAAAATATCATATATTAAAAAGATATTTTTTAGATAATAAACCAAAAAAAAAAATATTTTACATACAATAAAAAAATATATTTAAGCCATAAAATTATATTGAGGTCATATGTACCTTTTTGGTTTGGACTTCCAAATAGTAAAGCACTTCTACTTAAGTAATTGCCGCTGCCTGAAAGACCTGGACCTCTTAGTCCATCCATGCCTTGCCACATAGTCTAAAAGAAATTAAGTACTACATGTCATTAGACGAACGATCAAATAAAACAGACAAGCAGTAGTGAAAGGAAATTACAAAAGGGCATATAATGCTTACCTTAAAAGCAGTTCTAGATTGATTATCATAGATGTCTTTTTTGCTAAGGTTGTGAAACATTTGAGGGAATTGAACAAATGCAATATATTTGGACGTTTCAGGATCAAGAAAGAAGCACATGGCTTGTTTGGCAGAGGTTGGATCATTGCTATACATATCACAATCCACTGCTAGAACATAAGGTCCATTACTGATTAAACCTGAGACTCTGAGCTGCAACCACAGTTGAAGTGCTGCATTAATTAAGCAAGAAACTCATAAAAGTGGGGGAAAGAAAGAGCAGTATAAATTAAATTCCAAAGGTACACACCAATGCGTTGAGGGCTCCTCCTTTGAATTTGTGAGGAAGGGATGGCCTTCTTTCGCGAGACACATAAACAACAAGTGGCATTCCCGGTTGGTCATTTATAATCTAAATGCACAGAACAGAGAGACATTACCAACTAGATTTCCTGGTTTCTCTTCAACCAACAACAAAAATTGGCTATTTAGTTGAAGAAGTATGAACTCCCGCTGCTTTTATTGTTAAATAGTCATTGGCACAGAAATCAACGTTCATGACTTTGGTTTAACCATTAAATAGTTTATTTATAAGTTTAACTGATTCATTCAACCAATCAAATCATAACTTAGAGATCTTGTTGATTCAATCTTTAATTCAAATTTTAAAATGTTGACAAAATAAGAACTAAGAACTATCAGTTTAGTACAGAAAACGTACAACAACTGAGATTATCTTTTAAATAATTTACATTGGAATTTAATAATCCAATAAATCTTTGTTTGTTATTTTTGCATCTAGTTTCGCACGTTTTTATGTATTGACAAAACATATCATTTAAATAGGAGAGTCTAAATCTCATGTTTATTAGATCTCGTATTATAAATAAAGGATTAGAAAATGGATACCAATGTAATGAATTGAACTTATTTGATGGACCACAAATGCTTAATTACTGAAAGCTCCATTGTACAATATAAAAACATTGAATTGATTTGAGGACACAAAGAAGTTGGTCTGTCAGTCAAGTGAGTCAATGATGCACATACCTCAATACGAGGAGGTCTGTCACTCACAATACGACGATTTTTAGGGTCTGAGCCAAATTTCTCGATATTTTTCTGCATCTTCTCGTATTTAGCCTGTAAAATTGATGAAAAGGAGAAACACCCACGTGAGCTCAAAATTTTCTTATTTTTAATCTTCATTTTATTTATTAATTATGTCATTTTAAATATTCAATTGAATGTTATGACCTGAACTAATTAACCTGATGATGATTAATTAGTGCTTAATAATTAGCAGAGAAAAATATAATATAGTACCTTGATGAGGTCTCGTTGTGTACTGAATCCATCGTGGCGAAGAGTGTGTTGATCCTCCTCCCCAAAGGGAGAGAAGAAGACCTTGGGACACCTTGACTTGACCCCATAAATGTTACAGAACGGAACCCACTCCTTGGCGAACTCAGCAGCCTCTCTGATCCCATAGAGAGTAACGTCACAGCCGCCGTCGTCGGAGAGATACACGGCAAGCTTGTCGGAGGGGTAATCCATGGCCACCGCGGAGATGATGGTGTCCATGACCTCCACGGTGGGCTCCTTCTCGGGATCCAGCGTGCACACGAAGATGTCAAGCCCCGGCAGCTTCTCATCCCTCGGCAGCTTCTCCGTCATGACGCTCCGCGACACCGGCCGCCACCGGAAGGCTTGGTTGAAGAACCAGAGCACCGAGAGAAGAAGCTCCGCTACGGTCATCAGAAGCCATGGCGCTGTTGGAGGTTCCAGTAACAAGTGAGTTATGCGGTAGTAACACAGCGACAACACTGCCACTAAGTGGATCAGTATGTGAAGTCTGCTCAGTGCCAACCATGATTGAACCGTTTCAACGTGGTACGTGAACATTGCCATATCTTATGTTTTCTTCTAATTTTCTATATCATATGCTCATTCATTTATATATACATAAGGTAGCTCTACAAAACCAACACTGGACTGTGTTACTGGCACAAATTTTGTGATGTGAACTATTCCCATTTTTAATCATTTTTTCTCTCGTGGCCTCACCAAAAACATTTTTTAAGCTCATCGCATGGACCTCGCCATAGCATTATTTTATGTCACTCATAAATGAGATTGCCTCGTGGGTGCCTTTGTTTTTATATGTTTTATTATACGTTACTTTTTTAACCACTATTTATAAACGTTGTCATATTAGTAAAGTCTAGAGGTGTAAAGAGCACCAGTTTTGGGCTGAACCATAGTTTTTAAAACCCAATAAATTCTCAAACACTTTTTATAAGGCTGTTGCTTGGGGCACCCAACAACCCGGATAAAAGGGTGAAAATACTCTTCACCCTTTCCTATAAAAGCCAAATAGTGACTCATTTGTACGAGTTACTATTCAACCTTTTTTTTCTCTTCCTCCTTCCTCCGTTCTCCTTCCTCATTCCTTAGTTTCGTGCCTCCGTGACCATGTCGTTTGTGGTTTCACTGTTGTTGCTAATGTTCGTGCTGTTGTTGTCGTCGTGATCGTGTTGTGTTGTTGCTGCTTCTTCCTTCTTCTTCTCCTTCGAGGTAAGTTATCCTTCTTCTTCTGTTGTTGTTGTTGTTGTTTGTTTGTGGTTGTTACTACTTGTTCTCCTTATTAATTGCGTTTTTCTTGGTGTTCACTGCATTTGTCTTCTCCTTCATTGGCGTTTTCTGCGTGTGTTCATTGCGTTTTTGTTGGTGTTCTGTGAAAATGAGGTATACGGATTGTCAATCCGTATAGCTTTTTTTTAAAAAAAAAAAATGTCAATCCGTATGACTTTTTTTTTAAAAAAAAATCTTGTCTTACGGATTAGCAATCCGTATGGCTCATACGGATTGTTAATTCGTAAGAGTTTTTTTTAAAAAAAATCATTTTTTAGAAAAAAAGGAATAACGAAAAATATTTATATTCATTTTAGTTTGTTTATTATTGATTTTATGAATGATTTATTTATTTATTCAATTTATCTAAGAAATGTTAGTAGGATTAAATTACAATTTAGAATAGATTTTTAAAACAAACATTAGATTTCAAAAAGAAAAATTAGATTAGAAACAGGAAAATGTTAGTAGAACAAAAATACTAAAATATTATTTTATCAAATATATTTCAGAATGTCACACTTCCATGCATCGTCATTACATTGGACCAACCTCAATGAGGAACTAGAACAACTTCTTGCGAATGTGCCTAGTAAGAATTAACATATAGTTACTTGAATGTTAATTTTGTTTTGTGCTTGAATGTCTGTTAATTGCTTGAATGTTATTCATGTTAGAATTAACAATTGAAGAGCACGGGGAATGGAGGGAATTGGCAAACATGATGCAGAATGTCGTGGCCCCACCTGAGGCTTTTTTCTGGACCGTTCACGCCAGGGACCAGGTCATGTTCATTTTGATTTAATTAACATTTGATTTTTCTGTTATTTCCTGAAAGTAACCAACCTTATTTTGTGATATGACATGTAGATTTTCGGTGAAGTTGGTAAGGTATATACTGTCAAGTGGAATGACGTACTGGACGGTGTATGACATTTGGTTGACAAAGATGAAAATTATCATAACATTGTGTACAACAAAGATTTGGATCAACCAGCCATTGTAGCAAGGTGGACAACACTGAGATTTTTATCAGCTGACAAGAGATCATCTAGTATCCTTGCATCATTATGGTAGCAGTGCATTTTTTCTTACCATATTCAAGACCAGTTGTCTATCCAGATCATTCCCAAGATGACACTCTTTATACCATTAAATATCAGGTTCTGTCACCTTCAAGGTTTATCTCACTGAGCAGAAAGTTATCTGTAACAGTCTGGTAAACAACTTTTTAATTTAGTTGTCAACATTTCTTTATTTTTCAAGTTTTAAATTTTATAACATAAATTGTTGACATAACATTTCTTTATTTGTCAGGACGTTCCAAGTAGCATATATTATTTTCTTAAAGACAAAGGCTGGACGCATTTGCACTTGGAGGACGTTGTAGAATGTCGGCTCGTGTTCAATTATTATAGGAAGACACTTAAAATTGGAGCCAGATGGAAACATTTCTGCGAGACGTTGTCGTTGACCGCTGACATGGAAATAGTTTTTGAATTCATTGATCTCAATATTAACCGTGTGCTCTATTGGTCGTGTTTATGAACAATTTAGGATTTTGAGCATTTTAATTATTATGAACATTTTAATTGTTATGAACATTTTAATTATATATTAGTTGTTTTATAATAATTGTTTTATCATGTGTTGATTCTAAATTTGTTGCAACAATGTTCTTATATATAATAGTTGTTTTGTCATGTATAATATTATCCCATTGTTTTTGAAAAAATTTGATCATGTTTTTGAAATAAATTATTTTTAATTAATAACCAAATGAAATTTTTTTATCATTGATAAATTTATCCAATTACTAAATTAATCATTAAAATATTTTTTAAATTGTTTTCTTTTGTCATTGCAAAATTTTGTAATCCGTATGGCCATAACTGAATTAAAATTTTCTAATTGATTTGTTTTAAGCAATAAGTGAATTAAAATTTTCTAATTGATTTAATTTATCATTGTAAAATTTAAAAGAAAAAATTAAAAATGATTTGTACGTACGGATTGCCAATCCGTACGTACGTCAAATTCTTTTTTGCACTCCTCTCTTTTTCCGACGACGAAAATTGACCAAAATTCACCGTATACTCCTCACAAACGCACGTACACCACCGGAGACCAAATACGCTTTCAAACCGTCCTTAACGGAAGCAAATTACACTAAGTCACGAAAATTTTACAAAAAACAAATGACACTACAGAAATGAAAAATTTAACCAGCTATTTACAATCGAAAATACCATAAGGGTATTTTTGGCATTTTTCAGAAATTGTTGGGTGTCCCAGCAAAAATGCTGGGTGCCCTAAGCAATTCCCTTTTTATAATCTTTTATGGGCCTTTCTCTATCTTATATCACCTAAATTTTGCTTGGGTGCCCCAAGCAATTCCCTTTTTATAATCTTTTATGGGCCTTTTTCTATCTTATATCACTTAAATTATCCCTAACCCAATCGAAATGGAAGAAAAGACACAAAATATATCTTGAGAGTGAAAAGTCAGAAATTATTGCATTCATGAGACATGCAATCTTGTCAACACATCCCTACACTCAACCTAGTTTGACACATAACTTTTTCATGTAGAACAATGATACACAAATCATTTTTTATTTTAAATATCTTATTAATTCTTTTTATTTTTTTTTAAATAATTCATATTACATCATAAATTCTATTATATTTATATTTTTTTCTTTCTCCCTTTAGGTATAAGATAGCATATGAGATTTATATCAAACAATTTTCTTTCATTCATGCATGTTATAAACTTACCCTATGCAAGTTATCAAACACAATTGGTCCCTTCCATGCACCCTTTAGTATAAATAGAAGACCTTGTTAGTTCACTTCTCACTCAACACCACAAGCTTCACTTGAGATAGAAGAGAGTTTGTGAGTTCTTGAAAGGTTCTAGTTAGAGTTGGAAGAACCTGAAGGAAGCCTTTCTCTTCTAGGTGGCCTCGTGAAGGAGGAAGAAAAACAACACCATCTTGCATTGCCTCCCTAGTTGATCATCACACAAGGTATGAGGGGCAATGGGGTTTATTCTTTCAACTTGTTTTGATGTTGTTCCATGGGGGGAGTAGGTCTTGGCCCCCTCACTCCATTGTTTTTATGCATGTTAGTTTGTGTATGTTGCTTCCAAGTTTTATTTGTTATGATAAAATGTTGGTTTGGTTAATTCTAGCTTGAGATTATATTATTTAGTTGTTATTATGTTGCTGCCAAAATTTTAGTAACATGAAATCATGTTTGTTTGAAGTTAAATTATATGAAAACTATGATGGAATATGAGTTTAGCATGAACTTGGGATGAACAACTAAGTATGATCATGATGAGCTTGTTAAGAAAAGTTGAGAAATTAGTTACTGACATCATTGGAAGACATTGATTGAGTTTTCTTTGGTTGTGAGAAACTAATCTATCTTATGGCACTTTTTAATTTTTTTTAGGAGAAGTAAATTTTAAAATAAGCTAATTTCTTTGTGAGTCCTTAATGGTTTGAAGAATATTTTAATAGTTTGATAATGTATCTTAAATGTTAAATTGATTTTTCATTGTGGATTGTGTGATTGGCTAATTATTGTTTGCTACAACAAAAAGATAAGTGTATTTTACTGTTTGTTATTTTGAAGAGATAATGTAGCGTATTTTTTTTGTTTGTTATAACTAATAGATAATATATCCTATTTTTTGTTTACTATAATGAAGAGATAGTGCAGTTTAGTTTATTGTTTGTTACTACGAAGTGATAATGCGGTATAGGTGCACATAGTAGAATGAAAGTTTTTATAAAGTTTGTTATTCTTGATTATGATTTTAAATATATTTCTAAAATTCCCCAAGGGAGCAAACATTAATTTTTAATAGTGAGTTGTATTTATTTTGCTTTTATTATAAATGTTGTTTAAATTCTTTTGAATATAAAAACTTGTGTCATGTTTATTTTCTCCTTCGTCTCACAAATTATGTATGACTTATCACTTTCTTTCATTTTTCTCTTAGATACATAAGTAGCTGAGTTACCCAAGTATTGACTTCCTGATATTTGTTGAATTATCCAAGTATTTGTTCATCTTTTAGTAAGACCTCCATTGCATATGACGGAAGGTATATTTTGGTGACCCTAGTATGATGCAACTATACCAATTATAAGACTAGAAGTAGAGATAGAGAAAACCTCCTGATTTTGTTGTAGATAATCTTAGAATATGCATATGTTGGCGATGAAATTATGATGTTTTGAGAAACTATGATAATTATTATGTATAAGTTATATTAATATTAGTTGATGTATTTGGATATCATGTTAAGAGCCTATATTGTAATTTATGATCTTGACATATGATATTTGATTTTTTTTTTATTATAGTTCAATTTTTTTATAAAATTTGATACAAATGATTTTAACACTATATAAATATAATTCAATGGTCGAATCGATAAAATTATATTTTATATCAAATTATAAAATGATGTAATAATTGGTTAAATTATAATTTGTAAATCGTTAAATTCCTAAACTGTGGAAAATCACAATTTTATTTTCTACAATAGTTCTTGTCCAAACTAAGATTTTGGGTTTGAGGATGCATGGAAAGTGGAAACGAAACATATTAAAGGTTAAAGTGAACCTAAAAGTTTTTGAATCCAGCCACAAATCAACCTTAGGCCGTAGACAAAAAAAAAAAAACACGTAGACCATAGCAAGAGAAATAACCTGACCAAAAGGGAAAACAAAAACAAAAGAAAAGAAAGAACGATTGTTCTGTACAAATGATTTTGTCGAACAACGAAGAATTCAACAAATTAAAGATGACAGTGTGAACTAACTGAAAAAGTTAGGATTCAAACCAGTGGTTGTGTATCTATATATACATGCTATAAGGCCTACTCCTTGCGATCAATACATGAATAATATTAAATCAGCAAATTCAATATAGTGCATGTTTTTTGGCTTGAAAGTTTAGCTAGCTAGCTAGCTAGCTAGCTCTTGGATTGATCATCGTCCTTAATTTCTGTCTCATTAATATAATGCACGTTCACTCACAGCAAGTGGTAACCATAGATAGAAAATTTTACATATTGAGAACACCGTACCATCTTGTTATATATATACCGTTTCCTTCAAAGTATACAAAGACTTTAGACCCGATCGATCGATGAGTGGGTCTTCAAATTCAATTCTTGATTGACAAGGACGTGCAAATGGGAATGGGAATTGGGAAGATGCTTTTAAGTTTTAACCAAAACCAATGACTCGTTGGCGTCCATGCATAGTGACTGAGCTGAGCAGAAACAAAAGATAGATAGCGATTGGCACCAATTTCGCTTTCGAATCATTAACTCATGCTTCAGCAAACCTTGACAATTTTGTTTACATGGTTGGTTCATTTCTACACGCAATATCATTACGCCACAACTATATATATGCCACTAACCGCCTTCCCATACAAGTCACAAATTCGTTATATATAGTCATCAAATTATTAAATTAAAGGTGTAAGTAGAATTATTATTTTCTGAAAATTAAATAAATTCTTTACCGTTGAGAATAGTTCTGTAGAGTATGTAACTGTTTCCCTCTGCATATGCGCCACCTTCTAAATTGAACAATCTTAATTTACTATGCCGTGTCACATGGCCTAATTAATTTGGGAGTTACCATGGTACCCTGATAAATATACTTATTTTAATTGTATCATAAGTTGATTTTTAGACTAATAAAAATATAATTAAGTTGTTTGTTGATACGTCATCTAGTTTACTATTTAGTGTAAACCAATGCCATCACGCTCTCACTCGCTCGTATCTACCCAAGTGCTGCCTTTATTCACCGTACATCACTCTTTTCTATCAATTACCAAACTAACATGGAAAAAAAAAATACAAAATGAGATAGATGAGAAAGAGCTAATGAAGCAAAACAGATATATTCAATAGAATGTAGAACTGTAGCAGCGAAACAATCACTTAGCTAGCATAATAAATAGAGAGAGAGAGAGGAATCACCGAGATTCAACAATGCACGTTCAAAGAAAAATGTTATGAAAATACTAACACGATTTTTAATTTTATCGGCAAAATTAATTATATATATTAGATAAGGATGGGTATAAGAGATACCCAAAACCACATACAAAAAGAGATCGCAATAGCCCTACAAAACAAAGGAAACAAATTAACGACCCCCCACATGGTTAATTTAATTTATACAATAACTTAACATAAATCAAAGTAACCATGATCACATGTGTAGAAATTTATTACTACTCATAAGATAATGCCAAATTTACTACTACTGAGAAATTAAAATACACAGAATGAAGTGAATGAGCAATTACAAAGAAAAGAGAAGGAGAGACGATACCAAAGTAAAAGGTAGAGAGAGAGAGAGAGAGATTGAGAAGAATGATGAACATCGTTGTGCACAAGGCTAGACAATAAGGTCATTATCTTACGCCTTTTTTATATGTAATAGAACGGATGAAATATGAAAATTGGCGTAATGGCTTGACAAGTGGTTCAATAACAAGGCTAGCTAGACGATACCAAAGTTATCTTTTATTGTTTAACTAACCCAATTCCACGTAATGGCTTGATAAGTGGTTCAATAACAAGGATTCTTCATATTATATAACTAAGATAGTGTTTGGTTTAGAGGGATGAAACATAGATGAAAGTGATGATTGCAGTTGAAAAAGAATGAAAGTCATAGGGTAAGGATGCTTGGTGTAGATGAAAGGTAGGTGAAAGTTTTGAAATAAAGGTGGGCTCATGGTGTTTTACTTCAATCTCAAAGTTAGATGAAATTGTGTGAAAATAACATGTATGCAGCACACCGTACGTGAAGAGACAAGTTCCCTTGCATGTATCGCTGTTGAATAGGTAACATAATTATGATTCTAACATAATCAATTAGGTCAATGAGAAATAATTTGCTTTCGGGTGATCTTTGATGAAGTTACATGACTGATTATACGATTTTTTGATTTTATGAATTAAATTTGTTAAAAAAATTATTTTTTATCGTAATTAACTATTTAAGAAATCATGTACGTGTTTTTAAAGGAGGCAAAATAGACATTTGTTGAATCATTATCTTTTTATTTTTTTCTTTTTATTATTTACATATTTCTTTAATTTAAATCTTTTATCTCAATCAAAGAACTCAACTTAATACTCTATTTTCACTCTCTTTCATTCATTTTCGTCTCTCAGACATTCATTCTTTTTTATGTCTTTTCATCCTTCTCTTCTAAGCACACACTAAGACAAGATAAAGTGGAATGACACAATTCCACATCTTTGTTTAATAAACCCGTATAGGGCACGATACGTGGAAAGAATCGGAAACCCAATTAAAATTTAAAACCCAAACCCAAATCAATCAGAGTCACCTTGTCAGAAAAACTATTCTATGCTTCGATTATGTTTTTCCGACCAGTTTTATATAACACTTACTCCCGCGTCCCATTATATTATTGTCGTATAACAGATAAAAATTATTATTGTCATTTTAATTTTTTAATATAATATGAATTACATTTTTTTACTTATATCCATTAATATATTAACGATGGACAACCAAATTTACAAATAAATTAATAATAATATAAAATTAATTTTATAATATTATTTTTTTTATCTATTTATTATTTTTTCTTTGTTTCTGTAACAATTTAGAATGACTATTGTTTTGGAAGGAAGGAAGTAATTAATATTTTTTACAAATTAAAAATTTGATTTTATGATTAATCTCTTTGTGATACATAATTTGTTTTATATCGTTAAAAAATATAGCGTTATATCATGTAAAGATTGACCAATCCTAATAAATACAATAACTTCTGCACCTTGTAGGGAGCCCTTGTGTTATGTACGTTCAAATTTCAAATTAACCCATAACTCCATTGTGTGAATGGTCCAAAGTTTTTGCTCCTGCACAATTTATTAGACTGAAAATGATAGATTCTCTGCAGGGCAGAAGGGGTATGTTAGTCCAAACTTTGAAAATCATGTAAACAAAATTTATATTTATGTTATAATAATGAAACTCCTATTTTTATCATTCTCTCAATCAAATATTTCCAATATTTTTTCCTTTAAACGTAGTTTACATCCTAACTCTATAATTAGCCAAAAAATCAATAGTATGAAACTATCTTATTTTTGCCTTTATTAATAAATGGTCCGAATTTTTGGCACCTGCACAATTTATTTGACTGAAAATGATAGATTCTCTGTAGAGCAGTGAAGACTAGGGGTTCAGTGGTCCAAACTTTGAAAATCATTTAAACAAAATTTATATTTATATTTATATTACAAAAAATTATAATATAATGAAACTCTTATTTTTATCATTTTCTCAGTTAAGTATTCTTAATATTTTTCTCCTTTAGATGTATTTTACATACTATCCCTACAATTAGCCAAAAGATCAATTATATCAAACTATTTTTTTTTATCGTTGTATGTATATTTAAATTTCTTAACTGTTTAATTACCTTTTTCAATATGCTCCCTTTTATCTTTATTTCTAAATTAAATTTTTATAATTTTTAAAAAGTAAATTATGATAGTTAAAAAAACCTTGTATTATAATTTAAATGATTCATTATAAATCAAAATTACAATGTAAATAATAAAAAATATTTATATATTATAAGTTTTAATCATATGTAAAAAAACGTGTTAATTATATATATATATATATATACACACACACACACTTTTACAAAAAGAATAATTTTAAAAGGAAAAATAATTAATTAATTTTTGGATGATTTATTTTCTTGACTTCTCAATCAAAATAATTTATAGTGTTAGTTTTCAAAACTCAATGTTTTTAATTAAACTCTCAATTTTGTAACATTTTTTTTTAATTTTTCATCATATTAATCATTTGAGTGTATATATGTTTAGTAAAACTAATTTATAAACTAACTGAAGTTGATAAGTTAACTGAGCAACTTAAAGTGATAAGCTGATTGATCTAATTAAGAGTATTTAATAAGATTAACTAAAAGTTAACTTATTAATATTAAACAACGTAAAAGGACATATTAGTTGTTTGAAACACATTCATATATACTTTTCAATATTTCGTTTTTGTTTCTAACAATTTATTATCTTAAAAGTAGGACAATAATTTATTTTTAATTTTGTGATATAAAAGAATGGTAAATATTTGATGGCTTTACTTATATTGTTCAAAATCAATTTCTCAATAAACTTATATTGCTTAAAATCATTTTTTAATATTTAAATTTTTTAATAATTATTTTAAAACAAAAATATATTTATAATTTTGATAAAAATATAATTTATGCAATTATATATACGTAATTTTATAAATATTAAATTTAAGATAAATAGTTATTTTTATCACTAAATGTGTAGAAAACTGATAAACTTGTCACCGAAAAATGAATATTCAAATTTTAGTTTCGAAAGTGAAAAAAAAGCAACAAACTCATTCATTTGTCACATTTTATCCATTACTATTAATGAAAGAGCCTAACATTGAAAGACGAATTTATGAGCATTCTACCTATTCAGGGACAAAAATGATTATTTACTCAAAATATAATCTAATTTTCATCTTCCTTTTTTTAATCTTTGCAAGTATAATATTACAATAAGCACTTAAAAATAGAAAAACAAGCATAAATTAAAACAAACATAATAATAAACATAATCTGTCTATTATTCTGAAATTTCTAATGTGACAATACATTACTCAAAATATGAGACTCAAGCAAAAATGCACATCCATTAAGTTAATCATTCCAAAAAAAATCCTTAAAAAAATGAGATTCAATTTGATTTTTTTCATTACCTAATGTTGTCACAATAAAAATTTTAAAGCAACAAACAGATTATATGCTTATTAATCAATGTTGTGTTTATTATTATGTTTGTTCTAACTTATGTTTGTTTTTCTATTTTTTTAAGTTTTTATTGTAATATTATGCTTGCAACTATTAAAAAAGAAATAGAAGATCAAGATTAAATTATATTTTGAATAAATAACCATTTTCTTTCTTTAATGTATTGTGCGCTGACAAATTTGTTCCTTAATGTATTATGTAAATTCTTTCATTAACGTTAATTGATGAAAGTTAATTGATAAATGAATTCATCATACTTTTTCATTTTCAAAGATTAAAATTTGAATTTTCATATTTTGGGAACGAAATTGTCGACACTCTACAATTTAGAAACAAAATGACTATTTATCCTTAAATTTATTAATATAATAATTTCATTTAAAGTTCTTGTGAAGTATATTAGCTTAAAAATTATGTAATTAACTATTTGCAATGGTGACAATGAGATTTGATATTTCATCGTGTAGTTGTTTTATTTTAACACATAATAGATTATTAAAAAATATAAATAAACATTTACACTAGTGAACAAGTTATATAATTCGCACAGATAGGAAATTTTAAAATCTAAAAGCAAACAAAAATTGCTGTTTATGGTGCTAATTTGCACCTGGAAAGATGCATTGTTTAGCTAAAACATTGACGTCGAGTACTTGGTTTGGGCAAAAAGCCATTCAAGCTTAGCTGGTCCTTTTTTCCTTCTTCACAAACCTCTCTCTCTCTCTCTCTCATGCACTCCATATATCGTTTCAAAGATACACAAACAAAGTAAGGGCTATAAATAGGAGGGATAGAAGTGGAAGAAAGTCTATAGCGCAGTTTCATTTCTTTGGATTAGAAATTTTTCCCAAAGCTGATCGAGAAGCCAGCCAGGCCAGGTCTGTAGTTTTTCTTTTTAATATTAATTCATTCTTGTGTGTTCTTCATATAATACAATTAGCCCTTCTTCATCTCATGAAAGAAAGCAAAAACTCATCGCAAGCTCGATCATTTTCCTATACTTCATTTTTTATATATGAAGGGTCTCATCATTTTGTTCTCAGACTTGCATCTTTTTGTGCTAAAACAAAAAGGGTCTTTGGTCTAATTTCTTCGAGCTGAGAAGAAGATGCACTTCACAAGGGTTTTTATAATTTTCCTTGATCCAAAACCACTGACACATACATGATATATGCTTACAAACAAAATTGTTTTTTTTTTATTAATATTTTTCCTTGCTTCAAGATCTTTTTCAATATTAATTTCGTTTTCCGGCCAGCTCTTTTTCTGATCAACAAAGTTGTTTTAATTTCCTTGAGAAGCATCTTTTATATATTTACAAGATCTCTAGTTTCATTGACTCCATAAAAGAAAAATAGAATTGAAAGTTAGGAATTAAGGATCTGAGTCTGATATCATTCTTGTTCTTAGACTTGCATATATATATTTTTGTGTTAAAACAACAAGGGTCGTCTTTGGTCTAATTTCTTGCGGTCGAGGTGAGAGATGTAGTTCACAGTTCACACCCTAGAGGGAGTGGATGGATTTTGTTGTTTTTCATATAAGGGCAAAGAAAGATAGAGGAGCTAGCTAGCTAGCGAGCTTCAAAACTCAAAAGCACTGACACATACAAACAAAAAGATCTGGCTTTCATAAAATTGAGATAAAAGTGCACCGTCTCCGAATCATGTTTATAATATTATCTTCATTAGATCTTGATCTCATTTTTCATCTGAAACTAAAAGAATATATATGTGCCTTTACCCTATTTAGCTATATGCACACACAACTTGTCACATATCATATTTTGTTCATCAAGTTTATAATTCCTTATCTTTGAACTTACTTACATCCAAGTAAGGTCTAAGCTAGCTGGAGTTGATTAGATCTAGCTAGCTAGTTTTCGATCTGCTTAATTTGTTTTCCATGATCTCTTATATATAGTAATTTTATTTCCCTTTAATTAATTAAGAAAGAGTTGAAGAAGAATGGGAAGGGGGAAGATCGAAATCAAAAGGATTGAGAACACAACAAATCGGCAAGTGACCTTCTGCAAGAGAAGAAATGGGCTTCTGAAGAAAGCTTATGAGCTGTCAGTGCTGTGTGATGCAGAAGTTGCCCTCATCGTCTTCTCCAGCCGTGGCCGTCTCTATGAGTATTCCAACAACAAGTGAGTTCCTTCAATATTTCTATTATTATTATTATTCTCTTCGGTAGAAACCAAATGTTTTTGTCACAAGTTTTGCAACCCCACTACTATACGTTTATGTACACTTTTGCATGACTGTGGTCTGTTATTTACCCGAAGAAATTCTTTTTCAGATGAACTAATAATTGGAACTGCAGAATTACTCGTCATCTATTATGATTAAAATGGTTAATTAATTAATGATTACATTACTACAATAAGTTGCCATTAATTCTTGGTCGGTCTGCGTAGATCTAGGAAATTAAAATGTGTATGTGCCAGTGAACTAGCTGGGATATCCCTTTATAAGATTTTAAGAAAATAGGGATAAATAAATAAATTAGTGTTCTATCTTCTATCCCTAATTCGAAGCAATTTTATTTAACTTGTAAAGAAACTTAGGGTTTATGCTAACTAATAATTAAGTTTAATATTCTTTATTACGGTACTTCTTAATTACTTAAAAAGGAAGTACTTTCTATTAAATACTTCTATTTCTTTTTTAGTTTTCAAAATACCAAATATTTTTATTTTTGTAGTTTCTAAAACAAATTTTTAACTAATATATGCATTAAAAGCACTCATTACTAAAAGAACTTAAAGCTTTGCTTATCATTTAGTATTATAATTGGAAGCTTCTCATTCTGTAACCTTTTCTCTATTTGGGTAGATGTTCATTTCAAGGCAAATTCGAAATAGTTCTGTCTTACTGAACAAATTTATTTAGTATTCAATGAAATGGTTATTTGTAGTTAATATTACAGCGTTTTTACTAGTTAAATTACCTTTAACTCATATTTGAGGTCATATGTAAATCGATACCGAAATAAAAATGAAGGTAGAAAGACGATAAGAGGGACCAATAAATGTTTTAATGTCTATTGATTGCTAGAAAGAGACTTTATTAAAATAAGGTTTTGGTTAATTATGAATATCAGCTCATTTGGATTAAGCAATATGTTGTTATGAGAAAAACTTCATAACTTTTAGATATGCATAAATCGAAATGTCCATTGTATTTTGATGATTTATTTGGCTTATCCAAAAAGGGAAATAAAAAAGTTAATTTACTACTTTCCGTTCCTTTCGAAGTAAGAAAAATTGAACGCATACAAATCCTTCATTCAAATCATTCACTTTTACACCAAAATATTAGGCTCTCGGTATTATTATATAGATGAATCTTTTTTGCATTAGAAAAAGTTTAATTACGATCAGAAAGAACATTTTACAAACATGATTAATCTTCCGAGATTTATCACAACCAAACAACATGCATGCATGTTTATTTAAAGGACAAAAATATTATTAAAGGCTTTCACTAAAATTAGCAGCTTAATTAAAAAATTAATCCTAGCCTCCACATTTAATAGTGTTTCTAAAAATGTTTAACGATCATGTGTAGTCATGATTTAATGATGAGGTTGACCTGCAACTTCAGTCCCTTTGAACCAAAAGCTCAGACCTTGTAAGTTGTAACGAGAATGCATATATAGCAGTACACTGCAGTTATTACTATCTTCTTGTTGTATCAAAACTTGTCTTTTCTGCTTCCACTTTCGGCTACTCAGTGCCCTTTCTCATCTCTGTTCATGTTGAAGTGACAGAGAGTGATGATTTCAGTTGTATTGTATACCCTTAGTTAGGGTTTGGTTCTCTCTAGCTAAAAGCTCATATACCTTTTGCACGGTTTTGCATGAAAACGGTGAAACACTGGAGTTTATATAGGATTTCCAATAACATTGTTTAAAACATATACTACACATGAGTACGGTGTAGGTCAACATTTAATTGTTGATCACATATTTCAAAAGACTATTACTATGGAGTAATATTCTAGACTACGAATTTAAGTTTCATCATGTTTTAACTTTTTTCAATTTAGGCTTCACAATGTACTACTGGTTCATAAATTTTAACTAGTTGATATTTTTAAAGCTAATAAGTGCATGTAACTTTACTATCCATATCAATTACTAATGTTGATCATGTACACTAAATTTGACTCACCTACTGAGATGTAGAATTGTAGGAGACATGCACTGAGTTTGTATCAGTAGTCAGATCCAATAAGTTGCACCAAAAGAGAACCGAGCCGACCTCTGCTTCTCATGGCTCTTCTATTTCTTTCCTTTAAAGTGATAATTAAGACATCAGAATCTGTGCATGTAAAATAGAGAGAAAGAGAAAAGTCAACACAAAAAGTTTCGGTCAATAAATTATATATAAATCACTTCCGCTCCATATCTCATTTCTCATTCAAATTTCTCTGAAATCCAATTTCCTTGCTCATACTTCTTTGCCTTCTTCAGTGAAAACAAAACACTTTTCTCTTCTCTCTTTTGTCCAGAGTCTTTGTCCTTTTGTCTCGGTCTCTTATCGATCAGGTTATGTTCTAAACGGAAGAAAAGATAATAAAAAAAAAAACAAAAAAAGCAAGTTTCAATATGTCCAGATGATTGTACCTTTATCCTCTACAAAAGTTCCTTTGCATCAATTGACTTCAAAATATAAGAGTTCGATGGACAAAATTTAGTTTATAGTTTATCTTATTTATTGATTCTGTTGAAAGATATCATGAACTTAATTAAATATCCTAGTATATAGTTTACTAATAAAAAATATTATTTGTGGTTATAAGATATATACGGTTTTTATCCAACTTATAATAAAATGCAAGAATATGGGTTTCTAACCTAGAAGATATATGTTGGACAAAGAATTTTATAAATTTAAACCCCTACATGCAATCCAACTCTTCCAAGTGTAAATATTTTTTAATACAAAAGTTGTTTAGTCATAATTAATTCTCATATACAAATATTACAGTCAAATAAAATAACAAACAATGCAGTCTCTTCTCGATTGTTAAGTAGCTTGTACGGATTAAACGAAATTGTATCCAAAGGGAACAAATCAGATTAGAAAAGAAAAAGAGAAAAACACTAAATAATTAAGTGGAACGTGACGGTTCCACTTATATTAATTAGAAATCGTATTCAAAACGCAGCTGCTAATGCTTGTTGTTTTCCGCTCCAACACGAAATCTTTCCGCTGTTGATCGATATCATGAGAATGAGACTGTTACCGCGAGAGCACACACAACGACACCATTGTTTCAACCATGTATATGACCAATGATCACTAAGTTTTGCTGTTTGAGTTAGGGTTTAATTAAAACCTATTATAAAATAGAGTTTGAAGCGTATAATTAGTGTTGATCCTTAGAATTAGAGTTACTATATATTTTGTTGCAACGTGACTTTTTTTTTGTTTTAAATAACTTATTCTAAGTTAATATTACTGCATGATGATTAAATTCTGCTACTGTAACGTATTTTTGAACAAATACAGTATGAATTATCAGAATAAAGGCCCCTATTGTGAATAGATAATATAATATAAATTAGCACCATATGGTGAACATAATCATGCTATTCAGCCTCATCTTTGACTGGCTCGTGTGACTTATTAGAACTTTTAAGACCTACGCATCTTTCTTTGAGACTAAAGTATGATTTTTAAGATGGACAAATTAACACACGCAAACTGCAAACATACATATATACAATAAAAGATTAAAGGTGGGGATCGAAATAAAAAAAATCTGGGCGATTTTATGGTTCACAGAAGTTTGATCTATTTAAATATTTAATTAGCTAAATGGGTTATAAGAGAATTATTTTCAAACTAGAAAGATGCGACTTAATGCATATTTTCGTCTAGCTAGAGTAATTGGCATGCATCTCTTTTTCATAATGATCTATTTCTTATTTATATTGCTTGGTTTAATTACCATGTAGTAATTAATAAGTTGCTAACAAGTTCTTCCTCTATAAAAATGAGAGAACTTCTTGTACTCTTTCGATAATATTTCTTTTTCCTTTTTCTTTATATATGTATTAAATTAAATTGTCTATTTCATATTTTGAAATGTTAATTTTAGCATGTAATTTTTCAAGTGTCTGAGTTCAATTAAACCAATTATGTGATAAGTGAATCAGATCTTAGTCAAGTTTAAGAAGAAATTAAACTTCCCTTAATAGAGTTTAATATAATTAATTGAATGAACGAATAGGCCTAAAAAGATCTGAAATCCTTCCAACCCCCTAGCGACTAATGAAGTGAAAGTATGAATAACAATGTGAATACTGAATAATATATGTATTATGCAAATAAACTTCTCTGATTGTTCATTCTTTTTTATTTTATTTTTTGGCCTTTGTGATTACAGCATAAGATCAACAATAGAGAGGTACAAAAAGGCATGTTCTGATCACTCAAGCGCGAGCACTACCACAGAAATCAATGCTCAGGTAATCACATGCATTTTTATTTTTACTGAACAGAAAAACTAATAGTTGTCTATATATTTCCTGACCAAAGAGAAAAAATTCTGAAACAAGTGATTGGAAAATTAACTTATGAAATAGTTTGAATTGGTTCGGTTTTATGTTTCTTAGATTATGCACAATTACGTTAATCTATTGTCTAATTATCATACTTGTTCTCTTTTTGTATCATTGTAAAACTATGAAAAACAGTATTATCAACAAGAATCTGCAAAGCTGCGACAGCAAATACAGATGCTGCAAAATTCTAACAGGTGATTTTTTATTATTATCATGATTGTTTCTCTTAAACCTTCTAAGCAAAACAATGTACAGATATTATGAACTTTATATTGCAGACAAAACAATAATAGATATAATATGCTTGTTTTGCTTTTTAATTATACTAATTAAAAATTAGAAGCCTCATGCAACTATATAATAATGATTTATTTCCCTCTAATATACACCTTTTGTAGGCACCTGATGGGTGATGCCTTAAGCACACTGACTGTGAAGGAACTTAAGCAGTTGGAGAATAGACTTGAAAGAGGAATCACTAGAATCAGATCTAAGAAAGTAAGATGTGTGCATGAAATGTTGCAATATTGCATGTAATTGATTGATATGATGAACTAATTTACACGTTACATAATTTGGCATTTCTAAAGCTAAAGCTAGTTCTACCTTTTAATTGAGATTTTCCCATTAGAAATTGTTTTGGTTCTTTTTAAATCTGTATTGTCTAACGAGTTTTATAACAAACGTATAAAGAAAAATAAACTACACACACATAAAAACTCACATTTTCTCACAATTTTCCTTTCTTGCATCAAAATGATTATGTATTGAATGATAATATGATTTAATCTTTTAGCTGTCCATTTGCTAATATTTTTCTTGTTCCTTTTTTGTCTTTTTCTCTCTAACTATAACAGCATGAGATGCTACTGGCTGAAATTGAATACTTCCAGAAAAGGGTAATTCATGAACTAATTAGTTCTTCAACTTCTAATTACCATTACTTTTCTTTCTTTCTTTTTTTATGGAGGGAACGGGAAGGAGTACTTTTATATCCCTCCGGCGGCTAAAATTTGTTGTTATATATTATCGTTGATTAATCTGATTGGCAACTGATAACATGCATTGGTTAGGAGATTGAACTGGAAAATGAAAATCTTTGCCTCCGAACTAAGGTAAGTAGATTGAATTTCTTTTTCTTTTCCCTTCAATATTACCTAGGCTAAGAGAAAATATTCATCCTAAATAAGGTAAAACCATTTATCTGGCCATTAATTACTTTTTGGTAATTCGTTTAAAATATAATATATTTTAGATTTTAATATTTGGAACAATGCTTTATTTTTTCGAAAGTACGAATCAACATTTTTAATGCTTTGTTTAATGTGAGGATATCCAAAGTGAGAGAAATAAATTGTCATTTACACACAGTTATATATAATATGAAAATATATATAACACTGCACAAAATTTTTGGTAAATCAAAATTTCTTCGATAGAAATTGTAATAGGAAGAATATTATTAATGGTTTTGAAGAGAAGGATATGATAGATAATATAATGTAACTGAAGAAAGAAATAAAGAGAAAAAATAAAAAATACATGATTTTTGATTTTTACATGAGTTTATATATACTTTAGATATTGATAATAATATTACTTCCTGACGAAATTGTTATGACTATATACAGTAATGATGAATGATCTCACTTCCAATTTTATAGATAACTGACGTGGAGAGGATTCAGCAAGTAAACATGGTTTCTGGGCCAGAACTGAATGCCATTCAGGCATTAGCTTCCCGTAACTTCTTCAATCCAAATATGTTGGAAGGTGGAACTGTTTACCCTCACTCAGATAAGAAGATTCTTCATCTTGGGTAAGTGCCTAGCTTCTACTTTTATTAGCTTTTTCATTTCCGATCATTATCATTTTGCTTTTACTAAAAATAAATTTTCAAAAGACATATACATATGCATGTTTAATATTAAATAGAAAATGTTAGCAACCCTCTGCACCCTTCCCCGACAAAGTTGAAGAATTTGAATTCACCTAATTAAATTTAATTTACTATGAGTGTATTTAGTAAGGTCATTTATAATTATTTTCTTATGTCGTTATAATTATAAGGTTTAATTGATTTTTTATCATCATTAAAAAAAATTGGTAATATAT
The DNA here is from genome assembly GCF_000004515.6 of Glycine max. Lineage (NCBI taxonomy): Eukaryota > Viridiplantae > Streptophyta > Magnoliopsida > Fabales > Fabaceae > Glycine > Glycine max. The sequence goes on from NC_038242.2 coordinate 50,742,847, forward strand.
AAAATATCCTTTTATATCATTTTAATGATTAATTTTATTAGATATTTATAATTGAATAAGTTAAATTAGCACCTCTTAACTAAAAAGTAGTATTTTTCAACTTTTAATTTTGCAGCTTATAATTGACTAACTTATCAATTAATAATTGTATATATTCAAATTACAGCAATATAACTAATAAAATCACTAAGATTAGTCGCGTGCTTATCACTAACTCAACTTACTACTGAAATTATCTATCTGTATTGCCCCTTAGAAGATCTTGTAACAGCACAGATCTCAAATTTTCCAGGTCTACGTAATTAAAGACCAAAACAGGATACGAAATTCCTCCATTACATAGAATTCGTGCAAATTATTTTTTTAAGAAACCATCGCTGGAATTATATAGAATTCCTCCATTATCTATTCAAATCATAGAATACCCAAAAAATACATATCGCTGCAATTAGCGATTGAAACCTGTGATTTTAATTGTTCCCAAAATCTTGAAATCACTGGACTTTAAATCCACTACATGGGTATTCGGTAATTGAATTGAAGGATGGAGTTAAAAGATTTTTCAATTAAAAAAAAAAAGGAACCTGAATTTGTGTGAATGCAACACTGCAATTTTAATTCACCCAAAAAGTATGAATCTAGAAGGTAGTGATCTTCTTAGGGGCAATATAGAAGATTTCAATCATAAGTTATGGGTTAAAGATAGGCACATGATTGGTTTTAGTAATTTTATTAGAAGCTTCGGATGATAATAGAATCAACTATCACGATTTGGTATAACTTTTCCTAAAATTATGTAATTTGATTTCATATATATATATATATATATATGAGAATGTTAATGCACACGTATTATTTCTTTTAGTATTAGTGTATTAATAATTAACACTATAAATATTTTAAAAAATCATTAAATTTTTTTGTATCATTAAGTTTAAAGTAAGAATATTATAATAATTTATTATTTAATTTTAAAATAATTAATTTTCTATCCTATTTCATCTTTATCAGTATTAAAGTTTCAGACACTCATGTTTTTCTCTTGTAAACATTAAATTATCAATTATTTTTTCTCTCTTAAACATTAATTAGATTATATATTTATATAAAAACAATAAGTATATATATATATATTTTTTATTTTGAAACTTTGAATTTTGTCGTAATTTATTACCTCATTGTAATATACAATTTTTATTTGAATAATAATATTTTACTTCTGACTTATTTTTCTCCTCATCCTGTTTCGTGACTTTTTTTATGATGCAGGTGATCAATAATATATGATCTTGGCTAGCCTATGGCATGTCTATCCAATTAGCCGGTGGCTAAATGCATTATTATTACTACTCTTTTGGTTGCTCATTAACTAGACCATGTGATCTATATACTACTTATGGATTATGGATACTTATGTATGATGATTGTATGATATCATAACAATCAGTTAGAAATAATAATTAAAAAATAGAGTTGTGTTTGAAGACACTAAGTTATCATTATATTAAGGCATTATATGAACCACTTGAACATACATTTATCTAAGTAATTTTTAGGAAGTAATTTACATTTACATGACATAAAGAATTAGTATGGTACAACTATTATTGACAATGTATAAAAGCAATCTTATTCTTGCATCAAGTGCAAAAAAATACAATAATCTTTTTTTTTAATTTTTCTCTTCTTCCAATAAAGTGTCATATAAAACCTTCAATATATAGTAAATTAGATAACTGAATATAACACTTTTTAGTGTTAAGAGACGTCAAATGATTTCTAAACAATTTTATTCCATATCTTGTAACAAAAAATTAAGAGAAAATTTATAATTAGTAATTAGTATTTTTATATTAGATTTTAAAATTTATTTTAATTTGGACTGCACGTTGAACCCATTTTGCCCAGATAATGTGGGTCTAAATTCAACATGTTGACCTAAATACAAAGCAATGCAGTCTAATATATATATATATATATACACACACATATGGCCCAGTTGTAATATAGTCAAAGACAATTCTTAACAAGCACTCAAAAATCTCCAGAGCGTGCATGAGTGAATGCTTTCCTTATGCAGCATTTACGCAAGAGAAATCACATTTACATGGAAAATATTATATAAGGAGTGTTAGGTATACATTTGAAGAACATGACCTCTTGCCAATGAGACATGAAAATTTTGGTGAAGACAAAGTCAAAGCATTAGAAATTTGTGTAAGGCTCTAAATCTTAGCTATGGTTAGCTCATAAGACTAATATTGAAAGATAAGAATAAAAAATTAAGCTTTCCAAAACCTAGGGTCGTCGTAGAGCTTTGGCAATCCATATACAGTGCAAGAAAGAATATAATAGAGTGATGATGATGAAGATAGCAGAATTATTTTTTTTTAATTATAGAATTCATTAACATTTTAATTACTTAACCTGACTATTCTAATCCAAACCAACTCCATGATGATCAAGTTACGGACTTGTTTGGGTTTCATATATTTAAAATCAATATGCCATGGTATATGTGTATTGAAATTTTATTTGATAAATTAGGACTAGATTTTAGATATGTTTCTATAACTTAGATTAAAAACTGAGCTTAAACGTTAGTAAATGAGTTCCAATTAAAGTCTAATAAATTATGGCTAGAGCAGCTTAGTTACTTTTAACTATTCTACTAGTTAAATTTAACTTCAGCTGATTTCATGAACCAAATTTAAGTAGAATAGATTTCACTAAGTTAATTTTCAATTCTTTGTTTTGTGGTTTCATTTGATCACTTTAATTTGAATTTTGTTCTCAAATTATTCAATAAATTAAATATTATATGAAATAATTTAGTTTAAGGTAATTACTTTAAACTTGAAGTACTAATAAAAAAAGATGCTACAATGTTTATTTAAAAAAGATTATGGTTATTTATATAATAATTTTTGTATTTAACTTTGTTTTTCAAATGACGACATATGATATACATCATTTTTATTATTCTGTACGTCGTTGTTAAATAAACTTAATCAATATCTTTTTCATCGCAAAAAGTTTATTCATATTTTTATAATAATAAATAAAAGAAATTAAATAAGCTAAGGTTAGAACAATGTAATATAGGGTGTTACATAAGGAGGGAGGCCTTACGGTCTTGAGATTCATCGTACACCAATGAAATCGTGACAGATATACATTTTAGCTTTTTAATATGAATTCAATGGATTCCTAAACTTCCAAAATGCACAACATAAAGATAGTGGAACTCATACAAAATCCACACACGCACACAGACACAATCCTTATTAATTTAACTCTTCTCATTATAATTTAATTATCTAATCTTTCGCCTAGATCGAAAGAGGGGAATACCAAACTAATCAAAAAACCCTCCACAACATTCTCAATCTACCATAAAAAAAAAATCCATAGTCTCAATCAACATCCAAAACCTTAACCTCAATTAATGAATGGGCAAGTAATGAAAGGACAAACTACACAAAACATAGATTACTTGCGGAAGACAATGGGGAAGCACTCATCTTAAGGAAACACATAGCTGAATTTTGGGCTTCAGCTCTCTAGTGATCTCTACCCCCTTGTGTTTTCCTTCTTTTAAGAATAAATATGTATTTCCAAGATCTAATCCATCATGTTATCAATTTTAGTAAAAAAAATTATTCTTTATTTTATTATCATATTTATTGTTTTATTAAATCGTTAATTTAACAAGTCCTTGATTAAAATTAGAGGTTTGTTATCATGATAAAGATTATGTTAATAAGAAACAAATTTTTTATAATTTTAATTTAAATTATTTTTTATCGTAGAATTATTGTGAATAGGACATCAATAATGCAGATAAATCAATATATATGTAATGGTTTTTTTATTGGATAAATATTAATAGATCTCATTTATTAAAATGTATATATAAATGATGTATATATGGATGTCATCATTGAACTGATTCAATTGAAATTTTTTAAAAGTTAAATTTATCAGAAAATGTCAATAGAAAATTCTTAAGAAGAGATTTAATAGTTTTCTTTAATCAGGTATTGTTATAGTAATTTAGAGGTTATTTGTTATGTTTTGATTTAGGACACCTAATGATTTAGAGTACTTGTTGAATGAATATTGAATATGATTAAATACTTATAGAATTAATGATTAATTAAGAAGGATTCCATCAACTTTTGAACTCTATGAATAAAATTATATCCTAGTCAGGAAAATTAAATGAAAGAAGAAATTAATTTTTTAAGTCATTATAAATTAATTCAAAAGAGTTTAACAGTGAGCTTTAAAGATAAAAGAAATTATTATACTATTTTTCTAATGGTTCTTGAAAGTAAAATAGTACTCCATACTATCCGGATGTTAAGGAGTGTTGTTAGATACCTATCTTGATTAATATATTAATTTGATTAATATATTACGAGCTTAATATTAAACCTACGAGATGACACACAAATGAGTGTTTTAATCTCTGTTTAGGAAATTAGTTTAATATTTGATGATCAATTTAATTAGAGAATTTAATGTGATCAAATGATTAATTAATTTCCTAAGTGGAATATTATTATATTTTTTGCTAGTACTAAGAATATAAATAATATAAATAATTTGAAATAATTGGTGAAAGTAAGGAAACAAATCGGAGGATTTCATGTTTGGAATTTAGTTTGAAAATATGTTACATACAAGTTGGACTTAGTTAATTATTATTTCTAATTTCAAGTTACTAAATAGTTAGCAACAGAAAATAACAAGAAACAATATTTTAAATGACTTAAAAGACCATATAGTTATTTCAATTTGATCACAAATATATTGTCTTGGACGTGTTATAAATACAGTCCTAGGATGCACGTTGAAAATATGTGTGTGTAATCACTTCTCTTCTCATTCTCTCATTGTACCAATTATTGTTTCACCGGTCAAATTTGTTGACGAATAGAGATTAGTCTCGGTGTGGATACATGTGAAATTTTCACATTATTGAAGAAAATTTGCTATGCTTCAAGAGCTCATGAACAAGTACACATCTAATATGTCTTCCATTTAAATGCAAAAAATATATCCTTTTTATTCCATTGTCTGTTTGAACACATTTTTCTTTCACCTTCTCCATTTTCCCTTTTCTCTTCTCTTTTTCTTTTTCTTCATAAGACATCTGGTATGAAAAACTCAAGAAGATGTCATGGGGCAACCACTAATTCAACGAACATATTTCAAGTTTGAATTATGAAAGTTGTTAATAGTGGAGAAGAGTAGAGAAATGCAGTAGAAAATTTGAGAAGTTGCAAAAGAAGTTGTATGATATGGACAACTCATAGATTTGAATGTGTTTGAAAGTCTCTTCAACAACCATAAATTTATATGTTTGTTGCATATTCTTGTCATGTTTTGAAAAACCTTAGTTTATATAACTCTGATTACTCATTAAAAGATTTTAATTTACAAAATTGTTTTAACCTTTATAAGCAACATCTAGTTTTCAGCAGATCAAAAACCAGAATCTTTCATAACAAATTCTGTTACTTTTTCAAAAGTAACTTTTCATTGTTATAAACTTGGAGATTCTTTGTTATTATCATTTTGATCCAAGTACATAAGAAGAAGGATATCCTTGCTCCTTACTTCATTGTTTGTCTGGCATGTGTAAGCATCATGAATGTAAGGTTGCCATTTAACTTTTTCCGTAGTAAAGTGGAGGTTTTTGACTAACTCGAAATAGCTAGCCCTTATGCTAAAATGGTTCGGATGCAATTTAGCTTTGGTATGAATGATGTGTTCTCATTTACTTTACATGATTAACCTGCAACAACATTAATTATAAGCATGTTGCACTAAAAAATTAATTATAAGCATACTTTCTTTTGAATATTATTTTTTTTATCGTTCAAACATCTTTAGGCTATCAATCTTTAGATTCTTAAAATAAAACTATGCTATTTAAAGATATTGAAGGTTGGTTCAATGATAACTAATTAATAAATAATAAATGTGAATGATGTCTCTTTGTTGTACAATGAATGAAAGAATAAAGGTTTTGAAATAAGTAAAAGCTAATGTGCATGAGGTGGGTGAAATACTTAAATTTCTTAATCTCTAGAATTTACAGTGTAAGACATTTTGTTAATATTTAAATAAGAAGTTTGTTCTTTATACAAGTGTTATAAATATTTACGAATTACATTCTAGAGAAAATATTAGAGTCAAAAGATCAGAGAAATGGAAAATATTTATGGAGGAAAAAAAGCTTACTTAACCACCACTAGCCAAGACATCGAATGGTGTGGGAACTAGCACGCATTCATTTTTCGTTTCGCAATAAGGTGTTAGGAGAGAATGATCCATTTCAAAGAAGAGAGAAGATTGATCTCATTAGTCATAATTTGTTCAAGATTGAGTACAAAGAAGAAGTCGCATTGTTAGATTAATGAAAATATGGTGTAACATATCACTTAGAGCAGCAATTGGCAAGATGCAATCATCATGAAACTTCTAAGTAAAATAGTAGGTTTTCTTATCATGAAGGTCAAGCTGAAGTTTGGGAGATTCATTATCATGGATATTGGCATGGACGTGGCTTCTTTTAAAATCTTATTAGATAAGAACTAATATATATTTAAAATCTGCCTTCATTGTATCAAATTGATTGTTGAAGGTTTGTCTAAACTTTCTTTGGTGTCGCCTCTTCCTATTTGATGTTTTTATAGAAGAAACACTATGATTAAAACTCATTAATTCAATAGCAATAAATTTCCACTAACTTGGCACATATACACCATTTGAGATGGTAATTTGGAAGGGCACATGAAAAAGGTCTACTTCGAAAAACTAGCCCAACCTTGATTTCCATGTTTTGGGCTAGTTGATTTGCAATTCTTCAATTTGGAGGATGTGAGAAATTGTTGGCTTGGGTTCAGGTCCAAACCAGTCCATGTATATCCTACCTATAATTGGCTAATAACTATTGTGCTAATAAGTGAAATCTATAACTGGAGGATAAATAGTGTGTTAATATGTTGAGGCATCTTTGTATGATTAACAAACATGAATCACAAGCCTTCGCATCTTTCTTTCTTAAAATTTATTTATTTTATTTAATTGATAACCAAACAAGGAAGAATCCCTCTTTCCAAAAAAAAAAAACACTATAGTATTTAAAGAAGCAATAACAATTCCGCTAGTGGTCGTTACTAGGGAGAATAAGTAATATGCATTACACATTTAGACATAATAAATAACCACAACAAAACACCGAAGGATTTCTAAGAATCCTAGAGTGCTCTCCAAAAGAAACAAATGTCAAATTCACTCAAGACTCCTTACTTTAAATGAGCACATTATGAAGTCAAACTTCATAGTTATGCAATCAATTACATGTATCTATGGAATCAGGACAGGATAACCAAGTCTGTACATCCAAGATGTCTTAAAGAGCCTAGCAGTTCAAAGTGACCATCCATAAGTTAAATAACCTCACATTTCTTGCACCTTCAAATGATAAAACAATTTTATTAATAGATACCTTATAAATGAATAGCTATTTGTTTATCTTATTTTATTTATTCCAAAATTAACAGTAGATTGCTCAATCCATGTCATTCGGCCAACTGACAAGCAAAGAAGAGAGTTTTCTATAGCAGTTAAGCTCCCACAGGATATATGGTTATTACCAGGAAGTCTCCCTTCTTCAGGGCATTGTTCAGGTCCAGATACATCCACTCTTCCATATTTCATAAGGATTTTTGGGCCTCTAGCTTCCTGAAATTCCAAAAAGTGATCAATGTATCATCCAATTAATTCAAATAAACAATAGTCAGTCCTGAATCCAAAATAGGACTAAGATAACCTCCTCACCAGCCAACTGAAATAAGTCTGCATGTGTCACACCAGAATATTTGTCTTTGATCGGCTGAAGAAGTTTCAATGCATTTACAAGTCCTGATATGTCAATCCATCAGGGAATATTACTCCATAAGCAAAATTCGGAAAAAAACATGTATTGGAAAATGGCAATAATTAAAAATAATTTGACGGAATTTAAATTGGCATAAAAATATTACTCCAAGTAATTGTCTAATGGT